>NW_027069755.1:489454-629716 GCF_002906115.3 Quercus suber | reverse complement strand
CAAAAAAAAAACCAACAACAACAATCAAATTAAAAAAAAAAAACGGAGAGACCGAGGATCAGTTAATCCAAAAAAAAAACCAACAACAACAATCAAATTAAAAAAAAAAAACGGAGAGACCGAGGAAGAGAGAGTGTGGAGGCGACAGGTCTGGGTCGGCGACGAGATCTCGGTTCGTGGGTTGCTCTGGGTTCGTCGGTTCGTGGGTTGCTGGGTTCGTCGGTTCGTGGGTTGCTCTGGGTCGAAGGCGATGGGTCGGCGACGAGATCGAGGTTCGTGGGTTGTTGGGTTCGTCGGTTCGTGGGTTGCTCTGGGTCGAAGGCGATGGGTCGGCGACGAGATCGAGGTTCGTGGGTTGCTATGGGTTCGTCGGTTCGTGGGTTGCTGGGTTCGTCGGTTCGTGGGTCGAAGGTCGCCGGCGG
The DNA here is from genome assembly GCF_002906115.3 of Quercus suber. Lineage (NCBI taxonomy): Eukaryota > Viridiplantae > Streptophyta > Magnoliopsida > Fagales > Fagaceae > Quercus > Quercus suber. Next base: position 629,294 of record NW_027069755.1, on the reverse strand, counting down.
TTGCTGGTCTGGGTCGTTTCGTCGGTTCGTCGTTCGCTGGTCTGGGTCTCTCTCTCTCTCTTTCTTTCTTCGTGCTCTCTCTCTGTGTTTTCCGGAAAATAGCATTTGAAGTGAAAATAGAAGGTGAAATCAATTTCACCCGTGGGAGCTCTGTTTTACGGTCAAAGGGGAAATCAATTTCCGTTGACCCAATTTTCCCAAGCACCCAAACACAGCAATTTTCTGAAAATTGATTTCTGGAAGTGGTTTGAAGTTGAAACAAACACAGCCAAAATTTTGGGCTGATAAGAATGGGACCTTTTCTTTTTTCTTTTCTTTTTGCTAGGGAAACTTGTTTTTGTGATGAGGCCTTAGGCCTAGGCCTTGGAGAAGAATTAAGCCTTCTTTGAAGAGCAAATGCCGAACCCAAAAGGGAAAGTTGGATTGGGGTTGGGCTCAACAGGTACTCTAATTTGGGCCTAAAAAGTAATCCTGATGAGCAGCGGAAGCCCATTGTTTTAAAGCCCTGCTTAAAAAACCTACCCACATTTATTCCCTCTTCATCATCTTCGTCTTCATCTTCGTGTTCTTACTCTTACACAGAGAGAGATATGCTGGGTTCAACAGTGCGTACAGTACGAAGGGTCTCCTCCTCTTCCAACCATAACGTGTTGCTGAAAGAGTCAATTTTGAAGCGCTTCAATAACACTAGCACTGATAGAATTCTTATTAGCAAAGCCAATAATTATGTTTCTTCATCTTCATCTTCATCAACAACACAAATCAACAAAAACAATGAGACCCATTTGCGGAATGGCGAGTGTTGTACTACTACATTGGCGGCTCACGTGCTCAGAAACAGCAAGAATAATAGACAAAGACAACGCGGCGGCGGCGGCGTCGTGAGGCATCAACAGCAGCAAAAGAAAACGACGACGACGGATAGGGAGGATAAAGATAGAGATGCAATAGAGTTGGCATTGGATTCGGTGGTGAAGATATTCACAGTGAGTAGCAGCCCCAATTACATCCTCCCTTGGCAAAACAAGTCCCAGCGTGAATCCATGGGTTCTGGTATTTTTCCCTTTTTTTTTATTTCATATACTCACTCTTTTACTAAGCGCAAATTACAACTATGAGGTTTGGCCGAAATTTAAGTCTATGTATGAAATTTGATACTTTACCCACCTGAGTTTAAGTCAGTTACATTTCAGGTTAAATATATAATTTCGCTCCACTTTTATGTCTCTCGAGCCAACTTAAATTTCGGTGAAATATCAGTGGTTAAAGTGTCAAATTTTAAATTATAGGTAGACATCTTAAATTCCAGTGAGTGAAACTGGGGTAGTTGTAATTTGCTTTTTTGAATCAATTTTGAGAGAATTTTTGTGCAGTGCAATGAGAGTGTATATATGTGTGTGTGTGTTTGTGATGTGAATGCAGGGTTTGTAATCCCTGGAAGAAAGATAATTACAAATGCTCATGTAGTGGCTGATCATACGTTTGTACTTGTGAGGAAGCATGGTTCTCCTACCAAGTATAGAGCAGAGGTTCAAGCTGTTGGTCATGAATGTGATTTGGCTCTTCTCCTTGTTGAAAGCCAGGATTTTTGGGAGGGAATGAACTTCTTGGAGCTTGGAGACATCCCTTTTCTACAACAAGCTGTTGCTGTTGTTGGATATCCACAAGGTTTTACTTTTTTTTTTTCTTTTTGTTTATATATTTCTTGCATCTATCTATCTGTATGTCAATATGACTAATCAACAACATTGTGTAAATTAATTGCAGGCGGGGACAACATTTCTGTTACTAAAGGTGTTGTTTCCAGGGTTGAACCCACACAATATGTACATGGTGCAACCCAACTTATGGCAATTCAGATTGATGCAGCCATCAATCCGGGGAATAGCGGTGGCCCAGCAATCATGGCCAATAAAGTCGCTGGCGTTGCTTTTCAAAACCTTTCAGGTGCTGAGAATATTGGGTGAGTTGATTTTAACTTTGGTTGATGATAACTCATCTTCATAGTGGTGGCCCATCAATCCGAAGGGCCTGTTTGGATACAATTTATTTTGCTGAAACTGAAAACTTATTGTTAAAAAGATTGTAAATAAAAGTAAAAATTAGTTGAAATATTACAATTGGGTCATGAATAGTACTAAAAAGTGCAGTGGGACTCATAAAAAATAGCAAAAATAAGTTGAATAGTAAAATAATTTATAATTTTCATCCAAATCCAAACGCACACTTCATTTATCACTTCCACTTCTATACTATGGCTGCCTCATTAACTCTTCTCTTTCTACTATTTGGATCTTATGTTCTTAAAAATCTGCTACTTATTTCCTGATATCATTTACTTCCACTAACTCATAGAAGATTTCATTCTTAATATGTGTCTCCATTCATCTTCTTATGCCATGCTGTATCAAATTAAATTCAGTCTGTTTAAGGACATAGCAAATCTAGGTTCAATGTAAAAAAAAAAAAACCTCTAAGGTTTTAGTACTTTTATTTTCCTTCACTTTCTCGGACCCAAACACCTCTCTCTCTCCTCTCGCTTGCTCTCTCTCTTTCTCTCTTTAGCTCTCACAGAGAACAATGAGGCACAACAAACACGTTTCTCAAAGGCAATCCAATCTACATTTAGCAAATCAAAAGCACAAAAATTCAAACCTACAAGTTTCATCGACGCGTGGATCGGTTTCGCCCAAGGCTTCGATCTGGATCTTAAGCCCTTCTTCATAGCAAGCGATTGAGCGATCCACCTGTCCAAGCATCAAAAACATGTCGCTGAGTTGCATGTGATCGGAAAACGCTGCGAACGCGTGGTCGGCGCTTCTAGGAGGATCTGGAACCTGAATGGCCCGCTCCAGAATCGAAATCGCCTCCTCGAACCGCTCTAAACTCGAGTAGATCACCGCCGAAACGTGAAGGCTCATCGCCAAGTCCAGACTCGGCTCGCCGTCATCTCCACCGGAGCACCGCTCGAACTTTTTATTGTATCACTAGCAAGCAATTATTACTTTTTATGCTCACTCCCTCTCTCTAGTTCTATAGAAAATTGCTTGGTTAGAAGTTCCAAAAGGAGTTTCAATGGGTTTGCTGCCAAGCTCACTGGTCGTGAAAGACAAAAGCTTGAGTTAGGGTACTTTTTGACTTGATAGTTGTCACATTATATCTTAAACACTATTACTGGGTTTGAATTTTCTTTTTTCTTTTTTAATTTGGGTAATTTAAGAATGGAGTAATTGATAAGGACGCGTTCATTTTTCTCTTTTTTTGGTTCAGTAGAATTTCTATTTGTTTCCATGATAGTTGCTTTCGAAATTCCAGGAAAATTTTGAGCTTGAAATGACATTTTTTGTATTTGTTGCACTATTTGGTTGCCAAGAAAGTGAGAGAAAATAGAAAAGAAAAGAAAATATTTTTTTATTTGGATTTTTAATATAATTGTTGACATGGACGTGCTTATGTGAAATTTTTTAATCTCAAAAATGGAAACTAGAGAGAGTGAAAAAGAGAATCTAAGAAATTGTTGGAATTTTCACTATAATGATATTTTAGTAATGTTGATAATTGGATAAGTTGGAATTTACTTACAATAATTGGGTTAGGTTGGATTGAATTTGAGTTAAAAGCAATTAGTTTAAATAGGTTTTAATGGGTAAATGAGTTTTATATACCAAACTCAATTATGATCACCCCAAATCCGCCCATTTGACACTTCTAGTAAAATGAAATGGCTGGAGATTTTTAATTAAAAACGATCTGCTTTGTAAACCCACAATTTATAGGAAATTTCTTTTATGAAATGACGTGGCATGCAACCCGATATGTCTACTTTGCCTTCTCTATATATCTTTTATGAACAATTGCATGCAACCCAATATGTCATACAAAATAATGAATCCTTACAATAGCGTGGCTGGACCTTTTTATAAATTTGACGTAACACATTGAAACTGTTTATTTTATCACCACTTGGGTTTCAGTTCAAGTTTGGAGTGAGGTGGAGCCGAAGGCGATCTGATGTTCAAAGCTTATAAGCAATAATTCTCCCATATAGTTTCTCTCTCAAATATTTATATAAAAATAAGAGAGTCCCGCATAGTTTTTTACTCTCACTCGTCCGGTTTCATATATACATTCAACATGACTCAAGAAATCACATATCCGTAATCATTGCACACTACGTAAGTTTTTTTTGACAATCAGTTCCATAATTGGGGTCTCTCCTTGAGAGTCCCTTTTGGCACTAATATTATCTCCTCTAATTTCAGAGTACAGGCTTCAATAAATCAAAGAATTCCGCATTAAAAAAGAACAAATCTTGGGCATCATGTTTATCCATCAAACAACCCCCTCCCCACCCCAACCGGTTTCTCTCTCTCTCCCTAACCCCTTTTTATATTGTATTCCATTTCTTAAAGTAAACACTGCATTGCATTTTCCGTCCCTCCTGGAGATTATTGAAGGATACTCAGCTTCAACACTTGTCAATCATCCAGAGTATGAACTTACATAGGATTTTTACATGACTGAGATTTCTAGCCACCAATGTATCCCAGCCGATGAAGGATCATCGCCAAAATTAACATGCATATAGCCAGAATCAAGCCAGGTCTTCCCAGCAGCCAATTCTTTGTCTTCTTTACACCTTCCACTCCTCTTTGAAGCCTGTCTGCCCAACGCATCTGCACCAACAATTCACAGGAAACCAAAAAACTCATATTCATCATCAACTACAGTAACAGTAAGCTGTGCAAATTTTGGATCAGATGAGTTAGGTATATTTTCTCAAGAGGACTCTTTTATAGCCTGTAACTTCAGCGGACCTCGTCTCCAATGACTGGTTTTTGAGTCAAACAACTTAAACATCTAAAGACAATTTGAATCTTAAAACTTTCATTACATTACATAGGATGAGAGTGAAACAACATAAATTTCACTTAAATTGAGGGGTGCGTTATAGATTTTCTTTTCAATTCTGAGACAATCTATACCAAAAAAAAGTCTCATAATGTGGTGTTCACTTTTATTTGATATTATTTTCATCCATTTTCCAAACGTCAAGTAGATCCAAATCATATCTAATTCACTCATGACAATAGCAGTGACATTTCATAAATGACAATGATACATGCCTACTAAAAACTTGAAGAAATACCTTCTTTATAAATTAAGGATGCAAACTGAACATATTCTAGAATACTATATTGCAAATTAAAAATTTCTAGCTAGTTCTATTATAAAGAATGAGACATGCATTAAAAATTTGGGTAAAGATTTGGTACCATTTTATCCAAGTCGTCTGGTGATAATGATGACATAGCTTGTTGAGCTTTTGCTGCATCTTCTCGAGAAAGCTTCATACCAAACTGTTCACTCATGTTTGCCATCATGTCTGGATTCATATTCTTAATCATTGATGTAAACATCTGCCAAAGATCGTGCAAATTTTATTCATGAACTCTTTTAGCCACAGAAAATAATGTAATTCCATTGGCACAATAAACAATTCAAAGCACAAACTCATCCTTGGGGCTATACTTTTTCAGAAACAAGCAGTATCCAGTGACCAAGTAATATCCAAAAGTGGAAACAAAAAATACACAGAAATCGAAAATTGTCATAACATATGTAGTCTGACTGCATCGAATAAAGTTTCAAATTAATGACAAATTAATATAGCATCTGACAGATTTTTTTTTATTTTTTTGGGAAAAGAAAATTCTTGATTTCAAACTGGGCTTCACTAAACATTTAAGAACATTTCACTAGGACAAATTTTTTATTTTTAATCTACATAAAGCAACCAAACATCTAATTTATGCTTTTATAAAATCAACAAACCTGCCGCATTGCTGGATCTTTCATTTGATTTCTCATCTGTTCTTGCAAATCAGGAGTCGAGGATGGGAAGCTTGATGGAGTAGAAGTTCTTAAATTTGAAAACATATCACGAGATGTACTAGATTCACCCACAACACTAGATCTATCAACTACAGGATTTTCCTGGGCTGCTGAAGATTTTATCCCAGTATCTGAAACCCCTTTTACAGCTGCTGCTGTAGGAACTGAGTCCATCCCTTTCAAAGAGGATGCCATTTCAAACATCTTCTGAAGGTCATCCGGTGACATTTTATTCATCATATTAGTTGCCGTTTTAAGCATGTCAGGTGTCATATTTGGAGGAACTGAGCTGCCAGGATTATTATCTGAGGAACCTCCCATAAAATAAGGGTTCTCCCCCTGAAATGAAGAAGCCATTTCAAGCATTTTTTGAAGTTCTTCAGGTGACATCTTGCTGATCACATTTGATGCAGTCTTAACCATTTCAGGAGGTACCTCTCCACAATTTCCAGAATTCATGGCAGCCAGTGTGTCCGGATCAACATTTGAAATAAAATTCTGGAACGATCTATAAAACAAATACACCATGCACAGAAACAAAGGTTAGCTATCTTACGGATTATAACTCAATGACTGTACAGAACATAGAAAAGGATGCATCAACAGGACAAGACCTTTAGAAATTAGAATTCAGAAGGGGGGAATATATATACATATATATATTCCCAATAGGACTACATCTTATTTCAAAATTAAATTCAGTTCTGAGACAACTTGTTGCAAAATATAGCCTGAACTGGGACATTTCAGCAAGTTTTCTTTACAAAATGAACGCACTGCTATGGAAAAGTAGTCAGGTGAAAATTGATGTTCATCCAATATCCACTCTTAATCCCTTTTATTTTGCCAAACAAAACTATTGCATTATCAAATTACTACATCCTCCATGATATATTGGGCTCAAGCACGGAATTTTATAACAACCATTGAGATTTTTCTCTGCAGTACATAATCTAAATTATTCATAGTAATGGCAATTATGTATTACTGTATCTTAGAGGATCCATGATAGCAAATAACAAAAGTCAATCTAGAAAACATGAACAAACACCTCACCAAATACTCCAAAACTAAATGAGGTCTGTAATATGTAATGGTCACATGCAAGTAATCTTTAACAAAAAATTATTATTAGACAAGCAGGCAATAACTCTTTTATGGACGCAAACAAACCTGATTGTGTCTGGGTCATCTTTCAAAGCATGCAAAGACTCAGAATTGGACATAATACCCCCTCTGTTAACTGCACTTTGTCTCTTAGTAGAGTCACCATTTTGATGTGGCTGTACCACTGAATGCTCCATGAATGAGTTTTTATGATTTTCAGAAGAGACAGTCTCGACCTCTTCAGTAATTTCTTCAATCACTAAACCTATTAAACAAGCAAAGATCAATAATAAGTCAAAAGATTGTATATCTGGGATATATATATGCTATAGATCTCACTCATTTAAGAAGTTAATACAGGGACCCCAAAAAAACAAGAAAAGAACATACCTCTTTGTGCATGCCCACCCCCTTCTTTGGCCAATTTTTCCTTTGCATCCCTATGTCAGCAATTTGATACCATTTAACTTGTCAATTTTGACAGCTCAGATGCTTAATGTTAAAACTGAGAGTTAAATAACTTATAAAAGGGAATGTAAATCCAAAAAATCAAGAATCCTGATTTCTGAAATATAAGAGCCATTTATAGGATTGGCAACAGTCTTAATGGTATAAACCGTAGGCTTAAAGAAGTAAAACATGATATGTTTAAAATTTTGTGATTTGTAAACTATTTGGATTAAATTATCAACTGATTCTCAGTGGAAAAAATAAAAAAATTCTTTCTTTTTTAAGATCTCAAAGATTAGCTGTTATTGCATATGGCTCACCACTCAACCCAAGTCCAAAGGACTCACATTGATGCATACATCAGCTGTACGTATGACATGTTCAGTAAATACTTTCATTATTCTTTGGTTGATAGATAGAGATTGAGAGAGGAGCACACCTTAAAACTTCTGCAATTGTTTCATCATCTGGGGAAACTTCAAGTGCCTTGCTCAAATCAGACACAGCATCCTAACATATTCAGAAATGCCATTAGATAACACAAGCAAATCAGCATACAGTTACATTAATATATACATCCTTCAAAGACCAATTAGTTAATCACTGCATATAAATACATAGAACTCACTTCTAATTGACCAAGTTCTTTGTATGCTTGTCCTCTTCGGTAAAGAGCTTTGATATTGTTCGCATCATATGCCAAAACCTGAAGTAATAAAAGAACTAAATAACTTAGATTAAAGGTGGAACGACACTTACAGGCACGTGAAGAAAGTAACTAATAAAAAAATAATGTCCACTTACATAGGCAGCATAAAGCAAGACAAAAGGAAATATTTTAGCTTATGTTCTCAGATACTCTTCCTAGTTATATTATCAGTTATGCTAGGCTCCCTAATTTATTAGTTTCAATTACTACATACTGTTTTATTAGTGGGTGTTGTTACATCAAAATGTGTGGATATAGACATGATCAATTGACAACCAATATCATAAAACAAAACGATACCAGAAGAGAAAAATGACTTCTTCATACCTCAGAGCCTTCATTTATGCATTCATCATACTGTCTTGTTTTCAAATAACACGACATCAAGTTGAGTGAGCATGCCAACAGAACTGTTCTGCCTTTGGAAGATAAAATGCCTTGTAAATTTTTCTTTGCCTAAGATTTAGAGAGCAAAAACAATATTATATCAGTCAAAAGGGACTCCACACCCAGCAAGGGAACAATCTCTTGGACCAATAACAAAAATAAATGAATGTATGAATGAGTAAATAAAAGGTTCAAACAGACACAAAGGTTCACTTACAAGCAAATATTTCTCTGAGGCATCACCGAACCTTCCCTGGCTGTGAAGCTCATTCCCCTGCCAAATTGAAAATAAATCCATAAATGCATGGTAGACATGGACCAAGCCAAGAGGGTTGAAGGGGGGCTATCACCCGTCTACCCACTTCTAACCCCAACCAGAAAAAATTTTACTCATGTCATTTGGATAAATGCACCCCAAACAACCCTCCCCTAAGAAATGCCGCTCATTGACTTCTCTAAACCAAAAATTCTTCTTTCCTTTTAGAGAATCGATATATATCTTATATGCTGTGGGTCTTATATTTGAAAAGTGACATACAAGCGAATTTTTAATTTTTATTCTCTTTTAAAATTCTTTCCATATTAAAGCAATACCCCTTTTAAGGTGAATTTGGATTTAAAGATAAAGCAAATTTTCCTCCAACTCACTACATAGAAACTCAAATAAGCATCTACTTGTATTTTCAGTCACATGACCTACTTAATAGTCACATTACTTTTTAAATGAGTTAGTAAACCATGTGATTTAATACATGTGGATGGTCTTATAACCCATCACGTAATGGTATGGAAGAGATTCCTCCAAGCCAAACTGGAGTAAAACTTTGTCCGTAAAAGATTACATTTGACATTTTTTGCATTAATTTAATTTCTCAATTTACTCTCGAGTATTCAAATGACATGTTTAAAGCATTAAATTTTTTTATATTTAAATTAACATTTTAGTCTAATCAAGGTGGGCCACATGTATTCCTCTCCACCATTCTATTCTATCCGAAGTCCCTATTATCTCTTTAATTTACATATCCTTTTCTACTATCAATGCATTCCTTTTTACATCCTTAGCTTCAAAGTGAAGAGTCCTCACAAGCACAAGATGATTAGGCCCTCAAAACGAATATCGTGTTTGTCAAGCACATGTCTTAATCATTGTAAAGAAATTGATCCATATTTAACATAGACAAACGGATAGCTATTACTTGAGATGGTTACAAAATATACCTTTTTCTTCAGCACCTCAGCTGCACTCAACTCATAGCTCATCTGAGCATCAGCACGGGCACGCATAGCCGCTATCTCTTCGGGCGATGCATTAGCCATCTTCTCACCAATCTCAGCCATCTCCTCGGGACGGGTATGCTTCAACTGCTCTGCAGCCATCTTCAAGTCTTCAGGATTCATGTTCTTCATGCCTTCAGTGGCCATCTTCATCAAATCTGGATTAGACATCATCTGCAATGCCATTCACATAAGATACCCATATAAAAACAATAACTATAGCCAACAAAACCATACAATTTAAAGATCCAAAAAAAAAAAAAAAATCAAATGTGGGTGCTAATTATAGCCCCAATCACACCCAATTCGACCATAATTCAAATACATCAATAATACCCAGAACTTGAAATGAAAATTTCTGAGATACCCAATTCTCAAAACTCATAATTTAATCAAATCAGCAGATTATGTAATAACACCAAAAAAGAAAAGTCAAAATTAGAGGCATAGATTGAATGATTAGGTAGAAACCTGTTGTTGGATTCGAGCGAAATCGGCAGGCGACATTCGACTCATCTGCTCCTGAGCGAGCCTTATCATCTCTGGATCCATCATTCCGTTAAACATTCTTCTTCTTCTTCTTCTTCTCTCTCTCTCTCTCTCTCTCCAAACTTCAATTACAAAAAGATCAAAATCTCAAACCCACAAAAATTATAACAATAACAGCTTCTTCTTCTTCTTCTTCTTCCTCGTGATTCTGCTTCTGCAGAAAGATAGAGATCTGAGAGAGTTTGGTTTTAATTTGGGAATTTACTTTTGGTTGGGGGGCTTCAGTTTCTGTTTTTCAGTTTGGGATTTAGGAAATTATTAATGAATGAATAATTGCCGAATAGCCAGCCGAACGAGAAATAAATATTTGTACCAGAGCTGGTCATTTATTAGTGGCTGCGTCTCACGCGCCCACCAAAACTGAACCTAAAATTTTTATGATTTTCAACTTTAAGGTCCAATTGGAAACATAAGTCTACTCTCCAAAGAATCGAATATGTTATTAAATCACCTTTATGCCCCTCTTCTTTTTGTTTTATTTCCAGTGACTGCCAGCAAATGCGAATGCGAATGTGAATGGAAAGGCTGACGAAACCCCCCTCTCGTCATCAGCAAGTTTATTTCCAAGTGTCTCACACTTTTGTAACTTGTAATAAAATAAAATGAAGCCACATCAGATCTCACTATATTTAAGTTTATCTCCACTTTCTTTCTTCTTTTGGTTAATACATTTAACTTACTTTTCACTTTCCTAGATCTTACTTATCTTATGCTTTTTCTTTTTTTCTTTTTTCTTTTTTTGATAAATTTTTTTTAGTTTAACTGGTAAAGTCTCTAAATCTATGATTCAATTTTCGCCTATACCAAAAACCAATTGGTATCTTAGTATGATGAAAAATAGGGACAATATAACATAATTTGGGGTCTTTTATATGTAAACATTAATTAAATTAAATTATTTAATACTAATTAAATTAAGACTAATTTGATCCATTAATACCAAAAACCAATTGGTATCTTAGTATGATGAAAAATAGGGACAATATAACATAATTTGGGGTCTTTTATATGTAAACATTAATTAAATTAAATTATTTAATACTAATTAAATTAAGACTAATTTGATCCATTAATTTATAAATTGACACAAGTAATACTAACTGAACTAAATTTAATTTCATATGAAGGATTGAATATCATAGTTGAAGCTCAAATTTTAACCCCAAAAAAAAAAAAAAAACTTACTTTAACTTGAATATATGACAATGCTAAATTGTGATCTAAAATTTAATTTTATATATTGTTTTTAAGAGAGATAGATAGATAGATAGATAGATAGATAGATAGATATTATTCTATTAGAGGGAGATTAATTATCATTGACGATCTAACACATTTGCAACATTTTTTAAAAAACATTTTAGAGTTTCATTTTAGTTAAATTTCTATTGCTTTCCTATTTTGGAAGCCTTCTTTTGTTTGGGGGGGAGTACTACAAAATGTTTACAATATGATGTGATAATGACTTTGATGGTTGAACTTCAACAACCTAATTAATGAGAGTATGATTTTTTTTTTTTTTTTTTAATAATTGATGACATGTCAGATTGTAATTCTAGTAAAATTTGGCATATAAAATTTTGGGCTGATAAGAATGGGACCTTTTCTTTTTTTTTTTTCTTTTCTTTTTGCTAGGGAAACTTGTTTTTGTGATGAGGCCTTAGGCCTAGGCCTTGGAGAAGAATTAAGCCTTCTTTGAAGAGCAAATTCCGAACCCAAAAGGGGAAGTTGGATTGGGGTTGGGCTCAACAGGTACTCTAATTTGGGCCTCAAAAGTAATCCTGATGAGCAGCGGAAGCCCATTGTTTTAAAGCCCTGCTTAAAAAAGCTACCCACATTTATTCCCTCCTCATCATCTTCGTCTTCATCTTCGTGTTCTTACTCTTACACAGAGAGAGATATGCTGGGTTCAACAGTGCGTACAGTTCGAAGGGTCTCCTCCTCTTCCAACCATAACGTGTTGCTGAAAGAGTCAATTTTGAAGCGCTTCAATAACACTAGCACTGATAGAATTCTTATTAGCAAAGCCAATAATTATGTTTCTTCATCTTCATCTTCATCAACAACGCAAATCAACAAAAACAATGAGACCCATTTGCGGAATGGCGAGTGTTGTACTACTACATTGGCGTCTCACGTGCTCAGAAACAGCAAGAATAATAGACAAAGACAACGCGGCGGCGGCGGCGGCGGCGGCGTCGTGAGGCATCAACAGCAGCAAAAGAAAACGACGACGACGGATAGGGAGGATAAAGATAGAGATGCAATAGAGTTGGCATTGGATTCGGTGGTGAAGATATTCACAGTGAGTAGCAGCCCCAATTACATCCTCCCTTGGCAAAACAAGTCCCAGCGTGAATCCATGGGTTCTGGTATTTTTCCCTTTTTTTTTATTTCATATACTCACTCTTTTACTAAGCGCAAATTACAACTATGAGGTTTGGCCGAAATTTAAGTCTATGTATGAAATTTGATACTTTACCCACCTGAGTTTAAGTCAGTTACATTTCAGGTTAAATATATAATTTCGCTCCACTTTTATGTCTCTCTAGGCAACTTAAATTTCGGTGAAATATCAGTGGTTAAAGTGTCAAATTTTAAATTATAGGTAGACATCTTAAATTCCGGTGAGTGAAACTGGGGTAGTTGTAATTTGCTTTTTTGAATCAATTTTGAGAGAGTTTTTGTGCAGTGCAATGAGAGTGTATATATGTGTGTGTGTGTTTGTTTGATGTGAATGCAGGGTTTGTAATCCCTGGAAGAAAGATAATTACAAATGCTCATGTAGTGGCTGATCATACGTTTGTACTTGTGAGGAAGCATGGTTCTCCTACCAAGTATAGAGCAGAGGTTCAAGCTGTTGGTCATGAATGTGATTTGGCTCTTCTCCTTGTCGAAAGCCAGGATTTTTGGGAGGGAATGAACTTCTTGGAGCTTGGAGACATCCCTTTTCTACAACAAGCTGTTGCTGTTGTTGGATATCCACAAGGTTTTACTTTTTTTTTCTTTTTGTTTATATATTTCTTGCATCTATCTATCTGTATGTCAATATGACTAATCAACAACATTGTGTAAATTAATTGCAGGCGGGGACAACATTTCTGTTACTAAAGGTGTTGTTTCCAGGGTTGAACCCACACAATATGTACATGGTGCAACCCAACTTATGGCAATTCAGATTGATGCAGCCATCAATCCAGGGAATAGTGGTGGCCCAGCAATCATGGCCAATAAAGTCGCTGGCGTAGCTTTTCAAAACCTTTCAGGTGCTGAGAATATTGGGTGAGTTGATTTTAACTTTGGTTGATGATAACTCATCTTCATAGTGGTGGCCCATCAATCCGAAGGGCCTGTTTGGATACAATTTATTTTGCTGAAACTGAAAACTTATTGTTAAAAAGATTGTAAATAAAAGTAAAAATTAGTTGAAATATTACAATTGGGTCATGAATATTACTAAAAAGTGCAGTGGGACTCATAAAAAATAGCAAAAATAAGTTGAATAGTAAAATAATTTATAATTTTCATCCAAATCCAAGCGCACACTTCATTTATCACTTCCACTTCTATACTATGGCTGCCTCATTAACTCTTCTCTTTCTACTATTTGGATCTTATGTTCTTAAAAATCTGCTACTTATTTCCTGATATCATTTACTTCCACTAACTCATAGAAGATTTCATTCTTAATATGTGTCTCCATTCATCTTCTTATGCCATGCTGTATCAAATTAAATTCAGTCTGTTTAAGGACATAGCAAATCTAGGTTCAATGTATCCCTATGATGTATCAACTTTGTATATTTGAAATAGAGATTATAAAAAAAGAGTCTTGCGTATTATTTTGTGTGGTCTTGCATGAATATTATCCAAATCAAGCACAAGGCTTCCACTGGTCAATTGTTCTACATTTAGAGTTGTTAATTCTTCATCATATGTGTGATTCCTAGGCTTTTTTCATCTTCCTAGATGAAAGCCACAGAGCTTGGCTGTTACTTGCAGGCTGTCCTGCATCTGAAGAGTTTGGAAGGATCATGGTCCTCCAACATTTGGTAATTAGTTGACAATATCAGTGAGTATTGGTTTCAATAATGGATACATGATATACATGAGATTGCATTATCCTAGGGAAATGTAGTTGTTATTTGGCATTTGATTTTATATCAACTTAAATGAGATCGAATCCGCAGGCAAACAGAATATAGACTATAAATTATCAAGCTTAATATCTTCAAACATTTTACTTATAACTAATAATAACAAATTATCTAGCATAATTCATTTCATCATAAAGTTAAAGTAATTTTTTCCAAATCTCCAACTGTGTAAGACAAATTATCGATGAAAATGTTTTCCTTCATGTTGGATTGTGCAGTTATATTATTCCTGTTCCAGTAATAAAACATTTTCTTGATGGTGTTGAAGAAAGCGGAAAATATGTTGGGTTCTGCTCTCTGGGTTTAGTATGCCAGCCTACTGAAAATGTCCAACTTCGAAACCACTTCAAAATGCTCCCTGAAATGACTGGGGTACTTGTGAGCAAAATTAATCCTCTTTCAGATGCATACAAAATCTTGAAGAAGGATGATATTATCCTCACGTTTGATGGTGTGCCTATAGCAAATGATGGAACTGGTACTCGCTTTCTATTCTTTATTTATGATAATCTAATATAAATTTTTTGTGGCATGCTGGTTTGCATTGCATGCTGCTACATTAGCAAGTATGGTTATTTTGATTTAACGTAGACTTTGTCTCTACTCTTACAAAAGCTACAAAATTTTAATTCCGTTCTGAGTAAAATAAATTGAGAGCAACCCTTAAAATGTAATACTAAGATATTATTTCCCCATACTTGTATCCTTTGCGCAAGAAACTGCATATACATTGGTTTATTGGTATGCCTGCTCTGAACCAAATGATGAGAAGAAGGCTGATGTTCATTCCTGCTAGAAAATATGTTTGTATAAACTATTTTTTTCTCTTTTTCCCTATTACTTTTTTCCCTTCTCCTTTTCTCTCTTTTTTTCTTTTTGATTTATCTTCATATTTGAAGGTGCATTTTTGGACATATGTTGTTCTCCCCTTACATTCATAATTTGTATTGTGATTTACACACCACACAGTTCCTTTCCGAAACAGAGAGCGGATAACATTTGATTATCTAGTGTCAATGAAGAAACCCAATGAAACAGCAGTAGTTAAAGTTCTGAGGGATGGCAAAGAGTGTGAATTTAGTATCACCCTTCGACCTGTAAGTCATTCTGCTTCATTTTTAAGATAATTTTGTCCTAGACTCAATAAAAATATCCAAAGTTGCTTGAACTGATATAAATTAGATGAAAAATGGAATTTTTGATTTCTTAAAAAAAGAAAAAAGAAAAAAAGAAACAGTCACTTGTAAAGATACTACTCAAAGAAAAATTTTTTTTTTTTTTTTTTTCTCTTCTATTTTCCGTCCTCAAAACCATGAGAGCAAAACAGTCATGAACTGTAATTTCTGTAAAGTATGATTTATGTAGCCAACCCCCTATTGTTAGAATAAGACTACACTAGCTTTGGTAGCCAAAGGGGGAGGGGAAGAGAAATGAAAAAGGGTAAAGGAAGGGGAAGAGAAGGGAATAGAATGGGTAAGGAAAGTATGTCTTATTTGTAATTTTGGGTATACGGAAGAAAGTAGAAGTCTAGAAGAAAAGAGTATGTGTTTCTTTTGTTTGGTTCCTAGAGAGAAAGGAAGGGTTCGTGTTATATTAATTGACCTTTATGTCCATATATGACAAAAATAGTATGCAGTGATAAATAGGAAACAATGAAGGTATTGGTGATTGCAAAAGTAGGTCCCTTTCCTTTTTTTTTTTTTTTTTTGCCCCAATTTGGGAGGTAACAATTTTGTAGGCCCAGGTGGAAGGTTTATATCTCCCTTCCTAATTTGGTTGCTAATTAGTTTGAGAAACTTTTGATAGGCTTTTAGGGTGGGTATGGCATATAAATTTTCATGTGACCTAGCTTACTTGGAGGACGTGTGCTATCTGGTTCAGGAGGATAGTTTTAGAATTACTTATCTTTGATTGTATATGTTTGTGCCCTCAATGAATACTTCAACATTTCATCTGGATTAATTCAATGGTCTGTCAATTAAGTGAAATTTAATTGTTGGTTTTTGCAGCTGCAGCCATTAGTACCAGTTCATCAATTTGATAAACTCCCAAGTTATTATATATTTGCTGGACTGGTCTTTGTTCCTCTCACTCAGCCATACCTTCATGAATATGGTGAAGACTGGTATAATACTTCACCACGTCGATTATGTGAACGTGCACTTAGGGAATTGCCTAAGAAGGCTGGTGAACAACTTGTTGTCCTTTCTCAGGTCTGTAGGCTTCTTCCATTCTTTGTTGGGATTAACCAGGTTACATGTATTTTGGTTTGTTGATTGAATAAGCTGGTATTTGACTCTTTTTTGGGGAGGGGGGGAAGGGGGGTTTACAGGGTTATTGGGACAGTTCATGTGCTTTGCTCTTGTTTGGATATCCTGTGCACTAGGACTGCACCCCCTTATGTTGCCATATGAAAATTTTCTATTAAACAGAAAATTGTCTCATTTATGTTAAAAGGCTTCTAAAGCTGGACCTCCATCACATCATTAAATTCATTCTTTGATTGGACACTACATTTTTGTTATATTGATTATGTACGGTAAAATACTTCATATTTGGTGACATATGCTTCTTTTGTTCAGGTGCTGATGGATGATATCAATGCAGGTTACGAACGTCTTGCAGAGTTACAGGTGCTTATATTTATCTTGTTTGTTTCTCATAACTTTAATGGGTCTCTTTTAACTAGCTGTAAATAGGCACGGACAATCAGAATAGGAACAAGGAAGTATCAGCCAGGCACTTGATATGTCTGTAAATTTTCTACGTCCAAATTCCTAAGTCTACACTGAAATAATCATACCATGGGTACTGATTTTCCTGTAAATCTCCTTGGTCCAAACTCCAAAATCAACCTACTAAGATTTTTATACCATTAGTGTTTTATCAGTAAAAGAACTTTTGTAGGTAGATGCAAATATTAGGCAGAGTGGACTTTTGGAGTGGGAGATTTAGTGATGCCTTTAGGGGTGGTCATGTCCTATGTGTACTTCCACTCCCTGGTTACATAAAAACCTGGAAAATGCAAACTACCCCCTTGTGGTCTTTCCATAATTTGTGAAACAACCTTAAAGTTTGAAGCATAGCACATAACCCCCTTGTGGTGCAGATTAATACGCAAATGCTATATATTCTTTCAACAGTAATGGAAAAATTCATGTAGGGTCGCGACTCGCGTGTGCCTATCTAAACTCCCTGAATGCAAGGATGGGATAATTTTCCACCTCTTTCTCACAAATTTAAGGCCATCTTTTGGCCATTATTTTGCATTTCTCAAGATTACATCTAGTTCCTTCCATGATGACTTATGAAATTAGTTGAAAAATGATTTGCCACCTCAAGAGTTATCATGTATTGAGAAATGTAAGATAATGAAAAAAATTATCCTTAAATCTCTTGGAAAGAGGCCAGGTGATTTCACACTCAATCTACTCTTGCATTTAGGGCTTTTAAATGCACTTTTCTATCACTATTGACGAAAGACATTACATTTGCCCTTTGATCTATCCGCAATTCAGAGGCTTTATGTGTCACACTTCAAATTTCAGGGAGTTTCCTTGATAACAGAGGCTTTTTGTAATTCCTTATATATTTAGTCAACTTGGAAGTTTTGCCAAGTACATAGCCAAGTTGTTGCTGAAAATTTTTAATTGTATCTTGCGCAGGTCAAGAAAGTTAATGGTGTAGAAATTGAAAATCTGAAGCATTTATGCCAGATTGTGGAGACCTGTAGTAATGAGAGCGTAAGGTTTGATTTGGATGATGAAAGGGTCATTGTACTGAACTATCATTTGGCAAAGATTGCCTCCTCTAAAATTTTGAGGCGCCACAGAATACCTTCTGCCAAGTCCGATGATCTTATTGATGAACAGAACAGTCTGGAAGTTGGGTTGGCCTGCTAGTGCTCAAGCTGAGAAAACCTAATTGAAATATCTTGTGCCATTGTGGCCAAGGATTTGAGCTGAATTTTCTTCGGATACCTTCTTCCCAAATAGTGTCTAGTTTATTAATTAGTAGCTAGTTTATTTAGTTAGCCGCCTTCTACTTCTTCCTGCATAATTATTAGGGGCTAGTTTATTTAGTAAGAAAGGTTGAAGATTCAAATTCATAAAAGGTGAGTGTCCCTACGTATCTATGATAATATATTGATAAAACAATTTCAATTACAAACTATTTATTTGTTATTCTAAAAGTTAGGCTGTTTATTGATACAAACCTTACCTAATGTAGGTCAACAATTTTTTTTGATCAACAATTGATATCAACCTAAGTTATATTATTATTAAAAAGTTATGACATGCTCAAAGTCGGAAGAGATAAAGACACAACAACACTATCACTGGCCAGAAAAGAATGGCTCTGATACCAAAAATGTGGGGAGGGGACGCACAGCTGAAGAGATGGAAGCAGAAGCACGGTATAATATATGTTGAAAATAAAATATTGAAAGTAAAGAAAGCAATGTAGAACCAGCCAAGAAGGCGGTATTGCAGTTATAATAAAAGTGCAAGTAATTTAACACAATAATAAGGCAGCAGAACTGGTCAAGCAATATATATCAAAATAATTCAAAGTAAATGAAAGCAATTTAGAACCGTTCAAAATGGCGGTAGCAACAAGTAGTATATTAAACAGAAAACTGAAAATACTTATTATTGAAAGTAAAACAAATACTTACAATAGTAGTGAATACAAGATCTCAACAGCACAAGTTAATAGTTACAAAGTTTGAACTAGTTCTAATTACAAGGTTTGTAGAAAAAGTAGTAGTAGGAACAAGGTAGTAGAAACTCTCTAACTCAAAGGAAAACTTCTAAGGAAAGAAGGTTTTCTAAGGAGAGAATTCTGAGAACAATTCTGTGAAAAATTCTAATCTAAGCTCAATGGACAGCCCCCCTTAAATAGGCAAAATTTTGGAGTGAACAGTAAAAGTGAACAGTGTTTTTTCCACTTTTTGATTTAAGAATCAGCTAAAAATTTTTGTCCTTTTCTTCAACCTACAATGTCCAGACTTTGTCGGAAGAAACATGGCAAGACCAAAGTATGTGGATTCCCTTCTTTTTCTTTTTCTTTTCAAGAACTCCAATATGAGCCTTAAGGAATATCTTTATTCCTAAAGGCTTGTCAGACGCATGGGATTACACAGAGACTTCACAATATGTGCATGGGCTTGTCAGACACATGGGATTACATAGGGACTTCACAATCACAGCAGGCGCATAGGACTTCATCATAGCATTTTTTGAATATTGTAATATTTTTAGCCATTGTTCAGGCTAGACAAATAGAGAAATCAACTATCAGTCAATTGCAAGATCAAGAGTATCTTGAACAAACAGTTTCTGAATGTAGGAGTAGCATGGGAGAGTAACTTTATCAGTGAGAACAAGAATTTCAAAACAGTAGCACTATAGCAGTAACAATAATCCGAGGAGGCCACTCATTAGTCAGTGGAAGGAGCATCGAATGGATAACCCTCAAAAGGATCAAAAGGATCTTGTAAAGAATCACATTCATGCTCATGGTAAATAACATATTAATTACAAAATCCACAATATAAAATTGGCACATTTTTAAAATTTTACCAGAAAAAATAAAATAAAATAAATGGATCCAGGATTTGATCTGTTCAATAAGATAAGGATATATTAATTAAAAAGAATATAGAATTAATTTTTTTTTAGCACTTAACTTGTTTACATATTCAATTGTTCAAAATACACTATTGGTGTTTATTTACGAAGTTGTGCACCATGGTGTTTAGTTTGTTTGGAGTTCATCGGGTTTTGCTGAAGCCTAAAGAGTGTTATGGATTTGCTAGTTTCTTGACGAGATCGGTTTTGGTCTGTCATCAGAATATGATTATTTGGAAAGCTGTACCCCATTGTTTGATATATAGCACATTGTGGCAGAAAAGAAATGGACTATCTAAATGGATCTTAAAATTGTTATTCTTCAAATCTTTTTCCCTTGTGCCGCTTCCAAGCCAACCTATTGTGAAGAAAGTTTTGTGATTCCTCTCGCTGGATAGATAGCACCTGACTTGCATTCAAGAGTTGAGAGCCTAGAGTGGCCACACAGACAGAGACCAGACAATCTATGCTTAATAGACAATACATAAAAAGATGGACTGTTGTGTATGACACATAATTTGGTCAAATCCTTCTAGCCTCCAATGTAATCTGAATTTCTATAATTTGGTCAAATCCTTCTTTAAGAACTTGGATTGGAATATCGTTGGAATTGGTCAACTATGGAAACTGATTTTTGTTGTGTAAGTTGGACTAGCTATCAGCATCACCCATACGAAGCTTTGTTAATTTCTTGACTTCTTGTTTTGTTTTCTTTTCTCTACTTGAATCCTCCTCCGCCTTCCAACTCAAACGAGCCCCCCCATCTTCCAATTCTCCACCAAAAAAAAAAAAAAAAAAAAAAAAAAACACACACACCTGTATTTCCCTCTGTCATTACCTGTATTTCTATCTGTCAATATTTGGTTTACCATTGCACAAATCAACTTATACTCGACTAGGCACGAGCACACATGCACTCTTGACACTAGCACAACCCAAAATAACAAAGTCATTGAAAACATAGAAAACAACCTTACCAAACGAGAATGACCTGACATATATAACAAGATATTACTCTTGGGGTGGTAATCAATGCAAGCACAATTATACATAAAGGTGATAGTCAATTACAAGTGTGCATGAAATGAATCACAGCTTTTGCTTATGTGGAATACTCAAAATGCTATATAATGACAAGTTAAGCAGAAGACTTAACGGTCAATTTCAATGGCATTCCCCTAGTAATGATTTTGCCTCCAAAACAGATGCCCGAACATTTTGCAGCTCCTCCTTCATCTTCTCTGATAAGCAGCATGAATGACAACTTGTTGTACACTCCAATAATCCAGTTATCTCCTCCATGGCTGTAGACCTTGCATTTTGTAATTCTTCCACTCTCCTCGTCTCCATCTGCAATTCTTCCTCCACAATTTTCAACTCTGACTCCTTCAAATCTGCATCATACACATGCTGCTGGTATTCAACAATCATATTTTCAATTTCAGTCTTTCCATTCTCTCTCATCTCCAACAACGTCTCCTTCTCTTGGAGTACACCTTGTAGTGCCAGCTCCATCTCTTCCACAGACCTCAAACCTTTCTGTACCTCTGCTTGAACTGCTTGCATCTCTGTGTCTGCCTGTCCATACTTCCTGCTCAAATCTTCAGATTCCTTTCTTATGGCTCCAAGTTTTTCCCGAGACAGCTTCATCTCAGTTTGCAATTTAGTTTTCTCTTCCTCGGACTTGAGTAATTCAGTAGCTTTACCACCCAAATGTAATATTTTTGGTGAGGGGTCTATTCTCTCAACATTATCTATAGCAAAGAGAACTTTTTCGTTTTCTTGTTTCCTGTTTTCTTCCTCCAGTTTTGATTTCAAGGATGCAAGGTTGTTCCTCAATTCCACTTCAGATTGCTGAAGCTTCCCCTTTGCAGTCTCAATTTCATCCTTCTGGGTTTGAAGACGAGCCAATTCATCTTTCTTCCGGTCCAGATAAGAAGTTGAAGCAATTACCCTTGTTCTGGCCCGAGCTTCTCGTTGTTCAAAATAAACCATAGATGAAAAGAAGTCAGACAGAGTGTATTTGAGAGCTGAAAACTTATTGTCAATAAGAGATCTTCTTTCTTTCATTTCTATAGAAGAGAATTTAAGTGATTCAAATTGTTGCATCTTGTCCTTAATTCCATCTTCCATTTCTTCTATATTTCTTGAGAGCTTATTAACCTCAATAATTGCTTTCTCAAGTGAACCAAAATTAGTAATACTTTTAGCAGAATCTAAAAGTTGTTCATCTGCCCTTGTCAGCTTCATTCTGATTAAATTCAGATCTTCTAACAGCTTTACAGCATTGAGATTGGATGGGTCTGTTTCCATGTCAGAAAGATTCCCATCATCAGTCTGAGTTGCAGAATCTGCTTGACAATCCAAAGGATGTAAGCCAGAGGTGCCAGTTTCTTCATCAGATATTTTCACTTCATAGGATGCAACAGGTTCAACTAAATCTTTGCTTTCCTCCACTGACATTTTTGTTCCAACAAAGCAAGGAGGTCTATCTGACTCAAGATATGCATCTCCTTGAGGATCAGTTTGATTTTCTTTCATTACTTGAGAATCCCCAAGACCTAGGCCAGAATCAACTTCCACATTTAATCCAGAAATATTGTTTTCCACCGTGGGAATTTCCACTCCTCCAGATTTGGCAGGTTTCACAAATGCATGGCTTCTATCCTGCAGGTTTAAGCCCGGGAGACCTGTCTCCCCAATCAAATCTCTGACCTCCACAGACATAGGAAGTTCACCTGACTCAATATGATCCATGCCATCAACTTCAACAAGCTTTTCTGGGCAATCAAATTCTAATTTGGATTCACCTCTTCTCTTTCCAGAAGAAGAAAGCATCCTCTTTAGCTCATCCCTCTCCTGCATGGCTCTTTCATATAGACCCATTAATTTTTCGTTCTCTTCATTAATATCCAAAAGCTGATGCTCTAAGTTTTCAATCACATTTTTCATCTCAAACTCTTTTTCTTTGGCAAGTTCGGAGAAACCATCAGTATTCTGAGCTTCAGTGCCACCTTCTTCAGCCCTGTCAATTTTATTTGTAGTTTTGTAGTTACCTTCTGCAGCAGCCCTTTCATACAATTCAATGAGTTTATTGTTATCCTCAATCAAGACCTTAAGCTTCATCCGCAGTTCATCATTCTCTTTGGATAACATAATTGCTGTCTCATGAGCCTTTGCTTCTCTTTGACTTGCAGCAGCAATGGCATCAACCATTGTTTTCAGCTCAATTTGGTCATTCAAATTGATAATGGGAACGTCAGTTGGCAAAGAAGGAAGCTCAACTTGCTGTATTCCTTCTTTTGTGGTTCTATAGGTTCTCTCTTCATCAAGTTTTGTTACCAAGTCATTGACATTTCTGCATGATTTTATAATTAATAATGTTAATGGTTGAAATGACAAGAGAAGAAAAGTTAAAAATATCTTTAAAAAGAGAGAAAGAAAGAAACAAGATTCTACAAGTCACCATTGGCTATAGAATAGAGTAGGTCAAAGTGTAATATACCTAATTGGTTTATTACGCATTGAGACAAGATTTCAACGTTAAAACTGGTATAAGCAAATCACACAATTACCTTTCAAATTTTTCTTTCTCTTCCATGCAAAATTCTAGTTTCTTTCGGAGTGTGTCCATTTCTAGTTGGTTTTGTATAGCCTGTGATAAACAGAATTTGATGTACTCAATGAGAAAGAAACCAAATTCTATTTTATAAAATAAATTTGAAATTGAAAGAAAGAAACTTTGTATAAAAGAAAGCAACTAGAATACCTGCATGCGGAGGAATTCATTCTCCTCACTCACCGAAGACCTCCAAGGCGATCCAGGCTCCTACATTGAAAAATGTAAAAACATTAAATAGATTTTTGCATATACAAATCTGATGCAAAAAGATGAGTATAAACATACTGAAAATAAGTTGAGATTCATTCCCAAAACTCAAAAAAAAAAAAAAAAAAAAACTTCTAACAGTTTAACTACAAGGAACGTAGATATTTTTTAACCTTGAAAGTTCACAAAGGGCATGGTCATTGTTGCTGTTGTTGATGGTCCAGTTTTACATATGGTACTAATGATTTGCAAATATGCAGTTGATTGCAGGCTCGCAAGGATAAGGAGTTTTTCCCTTTGATATTATCTTTAACTTTTGATAATTTGTGAACATAAATAAGGACAAACTACGCATAAATAACTACTTAGGTGTAAAGTTCTAATGTTCAGGCAGCCCAAAGACTCTCAACATGCAAACTTACAAATAAAACTATCATGATACTACACAAAAAATAAAATAAAATAAACTAAATATTCATACTGGACAGTTGCTACTACTGTTGTAGAGTTGGTCCTGAATAATTCCCAAAATCAAGAATAAAAGTGACAAAGAGCAAACTGTTTCTTATTTAGTTCCTTATACAGACATCCTTTTGCAAGGTTTATGTTATTTCATCTTTCAAAGTAAACTCTCTACTTTTCTTATTTTTTTTATAAATAAGTTTTGGCCTTATGGGCAAGAGTTCAAACTAGCAACCTCTACTTCATTAGACATGGTTCTCAGCCGATTGACCTTAAGAGGTGTGACCCCAAGGATAAAATATCTACTTCTTAGTTTGCAGAGGTCTTAAAACAATGACTATTATTAGATACATGCATGTCATCAAATCATTCAAATGAGGATACACATGAAAAGAGATTATCACTTTTCAACTTTCAATTTCTAGAACATGACCAAATTACATGCCAGGAAAAATTAGCTACTGAACATGATGAACCTGGATCTCACCTGATTGGAAATCTGTAGATTACCATCATCCTGAACTTCTTCCATCACCACATCTGAATTTGCTTTCTACAATATAAAAAGTTTCAACATTTTAGGTTAACAAGAAAACTTTACACAATAAAATTACCTTAAGATTTCATAACAAAGCTTGGAAATAACCTGAACCATCGAGGGATCTGATTCATGCATAAGTTTCCAATCGAGTGCTTCTAGCAACTGCAAAATTACCCACAAGACATGCATTTAATTTCGGAAAGTAAGTTGGCCATAGACACTGAAAAAAAAAAACATAGGAAATTTAAGCAACTGTTTTACCTTGTTTTGTAACACCCCAATCTGTTCTTTCATCATCTCCCTTTCTCCTTCCTCATAGAATGACTTTAATCTGTAGGTTAAAGGATGAATAAGTAACAGAAGTACAAAGTCTTAAAATTTTAAATTACTTTTGGATAAAAAGATGTGGGTAAAATTTTATTTTTTTCGGGGAACAAAAAAAATCAAATGTATTTATAATTAGAAAATGCAAACAAATCATTGAAGTCCACAAGACAAACACTTAATTCCTGATCCTGGGACCTGCTAGGTTTCTCCCAATAGAACTAAGAGGCATACCTCATATGTGTTCTACTTTTGCATTACGCAAAACTTTTATATGATAGCAATATATGCTTTAACACATTTTTGAAGTGTTAAATTTGAAGAACTTTGATGAGATTGATTATGGAGATTTGCTTCCAATTTCAACTTCCTTTAATATAATTAACATTAACAGTTTGCTTAGTTCTTCAATTTTTACATTTTTATCAACGTGTTTAAAATAAATTTCTGCTGAACTCAGAGAAAAGGTAAAGAAAAAAATAACATGTTGAATGGAACAAAAAGATTCAAGCTGCATAAAAATAACAACAAACCTTCTAATTTCTTCCTTTAGCTGCAGATTTTCCATAGCAAATCTCGTCACTTCTTGGTTCCGAGCAACCTGACCTCGAAGGACCTCAATTTCCTTCCAATGTTCCTCCTTTTCTTTCAGTAAGTGTGTCTCTGCTAAAATCTTTCCAGAGGCGACTGCTTCTAGCCTCTTTATTGCAGCTTCTCGAAAACGTAGCCCCATTTTTAAAACTTTTATCTCATTTTCTCTTTGTTTGACCTAATTCACCCCAAAACATGAAAACTTTTATTAAAAAAAAAAACATTTTAAAATGATTTCAAAATCACAGAAAATCAAGTTATTATATAAAATAAAAGTAGTAAGAAAAGCAGCATTGTCAAAGGCAAGCCAAGGCACCTCTGAAGCCTTGATGCAAGACATGCCTTTAGTGACACAATCACCTTTTAGCACTTAGGCAAGCACCTTGCATAAATTTCCAGGCACTTAAGCTGAGTGCCTTTCTAAAAGTTCCTTTATTTTAAAGATAGACCAAATAATTCTTAGTGAAAGGGCTTCTTAACCGTCAGTAAAAGGATGAGTTTTTCATTAGCAAAGGTACTAAAATCAATATTCTTGAGTTTTTTTGTGGGTCCTAACAGATAAGAAAATGGCCAAAAAGGGTAACACCAATTGGGAAAAACAGTAGAGCACATGTTTGCAAAAAAAAAAAAAAATTACTATAATATTCCAGTGCATATAATTTGTGTTCATAATATGTATACTAACTATGTTCACTCAAACGAGTACCCCATTTGGCTCTTCATGCCTCGGGCTTAATAGGATTTCGATAACATACAGAAGTAACACAATTTATGAAGGAATTCAACGGCCATTATATCAAATATAAGGTTGTGACATCTTTTATGAATGCAGAAGCTGTTTCTCGCATACTTAACCATACACAACCTAATCAACCTACAACATTCTGCAAATATTTCTAGTAATGACTAATGAGCAGCTATAAATCCATTAAAAAGTCAAGAATAAGACAGTTTTTCAGACATACTAATTGCACAGCTGCCTGATTTTCAGCGGTCAATGCCTGTAACGCAATGTCTTTATCCTTCTCCCTCCTGAAAGCCCCAACAAGGGCAACTTCATAATCTTTTTTCTGAGAACACAATGTAACTCATTATATCAACAATTACAAGCCAAAAGATTTCTTAACCTAAAGAAAGAATAGTTTATACCTGAGACATCCTTTTACCAGAGGCAAGTGGACTAAATGATCCATGTAATCCTTCCCATTTAAAGGATCCTGGAGAACCAGGAAAGCCTAATGTTGAAGTATCATTGTCCTGATTTTCACCCTCACTTGCTAACCCCCGTAGTCGAGATACTTCTCTCTAAAAATAATACAGATGATACACATAAGAATTATTACAAATCACCAGAAAAGCTATAAGATATACATTGGTCTAGTAACACTGATAAAGAGAACAATATCCAATAGATGACTATCAATTAGTGTAGTGAGTGTGGGAGAGGAGAGTGAATTTTATTAATTGATCTAAATATACAAGTGATATTAATTTTATAAGTATAATAAAGGTTCTGTTAAGCCTACTAGTAAAGTCTTCATGGAGTGATACCGTCATCAGAAGAGAAAGGTACAAATTTATACATAATGAGAGAGCTAACCCGATTATTTTTTATTGATAAACTACACAGTGCACACACACAGTGGGTCTTGAACTAAAAATCTCACCCTCTGCCTTACTATTACAAGAAAAAGAGGTGTCATTTGAACTAAAGCTAATGGGAGAAAGGGATACCCTAATATACAGCTGATTGCTGCTTTCAAAATAACCCAGGAAAAAAATGATTCCATAAAGGTATCACTTTAAAGTACTCTCTAGGTTTAAACTTTAAACCTAGAGTCTTTAAACCTAGAGTGAATAAACAGAGTAGCAAGGTATCACTTTAAAGTACTCTCTAGGTTTAAACTTTAAACCTAGAGTGAATAAACAGAGTAGCAAGGTTAAGGTGTTTAACATCAGCACTTTATAAATACAAAAATAAAAATAAAAAAAGAGAGGAGAAAAATGAACCTCCCACCCCACACACACACGCACCCAAAAAAAAACACTATAGACAAATTACCAAACACTAATTGCAATCATTAAGTTTCTAGAAGATTTACAGTTGTACATGGTGTCCAATAAATATTTATTTTCCATACAAGGCATTAATAACTGGCTTACTTCATAAATCACCAAGGACAGATTTTAGAGAGAAAGGGTCAACACTAATGATGTATGTGACAGAAAGTACTAGCAGATTAGCACCTCAAAATAAAGGGGGAAAATTCTGTAATTAAGAATGGCACCTTGAGTTGTTGAATTTGTATCCTCATGGCAATGACATCTCCAGATGCATCCTCATTGACAATTGCCTGAAGAAATGTAACAAATGCTTTCAATAAGCAAAGAAATGGAGAGGTGTAAAACACATGCCTCAGCAAAATCAGATGAGCATCCACAACAAGAGTTCAAATATCAGAACTAACAGTGTTGTTCACAACTAAGTTCAATATTTCCCATGATCTTATCAGACAAAAAGGATAGACAAATAAAAACGAGATGAAGTCATGTATCACATGAATTCTATCATCTGCTAGTACATCCAAAGTAGATGCCTAGATGGAACATCCTTATCTACTACTGGAATACCAGCAGCATACATACATAAGTTGTGTACAATTAAAAAAGAAAACCTAGCAAGTAAAAATCACGTACATTGTTCTTAATAAATTTAGCACGTTGTGCAAACTTCAATGTGCTTAGTGTCTCCAATGAACAGCTGCAAAAAACCACCAAAAATGTTACACATAAACAAAGATAACTAGATAATTCAAGCTTACTACTTTATGTAGAACAAAAAATTTACAAAATCAGAACTATGGGTTCAGTTAAGAGTTAAGACAACACTCTTTCAAAAAAGTGGAATAGAAAATGAAGGAACAACATTTATCTATAGGAAGTGAACTCTAAAATATGTGTGTTTTGTGTAGATATATACAAAGATAGATAGGAAAGCTCAAACATTATAGCAATGAATTTTTAAAAGAAAGAGATTCACTGACCAACTAGAAGGACTGATGTTTGCAATTATAGTTGTTTTCGAATTCCCTCCTAGAGAATCCTGTAAAGAATAAAACAAAAAATTTAACTAGAGTCATTAGACAATTTTAAATCATTATAGCAAGCTTTCAGATTGTACTAGAAATTCAGACTTAAGTTACCTTTTCTTCATATAAAGCATTACATTGTTCTAGCAATTACTTCATCATAAACTCATAGTTACTGCCAAAATTTCCATCTATCTGAACAATAAGTATTTTGCATTCATGGCAATGTTTGCAAACTAACTGCAAGCTCCATCCACTAACTCTCTTGACAATACTAAAGAAACTTCGCCTTAAGAAGGGGAGGGAGGAGGAAAGGGAGTCCTTCCACATAAAAATAAGCCTACATTGCCCAAGTGCAAGAAATTTGTACGTACCGTTTCAGCTAGGTGCAATAGTTACTGCAGAAACTATACTTGTATCCCTAAAAATATATATTTAAAAGATTAAGTTTTTGGCTGTGTTCCTTATGTAACAGACTAACAGCTCTAACAAACTCTCAACCTATTATTATCTCACATTCAAATACTGATCTGCTCCACATTAAGAAATGTGATTACTATGTAGCAAGTTATAACCCATTAACAAAGTAACACTGTGCATCTCAGAATTATCTTCTAAAAGATATCACCACCTACCTGAAGCAAAAATGTTAGCTTAGAATCCCGGTAAGGAACATGGAGTGACTTCCCATTTGACATGTTCACTAGGTTCATGATCACAAGTCTGCATATATTAAAACCAACTGCATAAACGAATTGTAATATAAAGCCACTAGATTAAACATCAATAAGAAAAATAAAAACAAAAATGGCTGATATAATTTTTTAACCAGTCATAATAATAGATGAAACACACCCCAATGTCGAAAGAGACTTGTTGATATTGGTAGCTTCCT
This sequence comes from Quercus suber, assembly GCF_002906115.3. NCBI lineage: Eukaryota > Viridiplantae > Streptophyta > Magnoliopsida > Fagales > Fagaceae > Quercus > Quercus suber. Next base: position 599,398 of record NW_027069755.1, on the reverse strand, counting down.
TGAGACGTTCACCTTCAGCACCAGAACTCTTCTGCCTGTGATCAAAACATATAGACAGCAGCAGCGAGTTAAGTTGCAATTTATAAGTACAAGTTTTTAACTCCACTTGATGATATGAGACATTCTTCTTTGCATTGACTTACCTTTCGGATCCAGCTAAATCAACAAGATTAAGCCGAGCAAATCGATGGTGACTTACACCTTGGGAATCCCACTGATAATTAAAAAGACAATTAGAATTATCAAAAAATATATGATTTGGAAAATAGAATGAAGAACAATAGAAGGAAATGAGGGGAAAAAATTACCATAAATTTTACTCACCTTACTCTCAATGATGCAAGTAAATACACTGTGAGAACGACTGCTAGCACGATTCATATTAGTAGCAGCTACCTTTCTGTTTGATGCCCCCTGGAAACATAAAAAAGGGAGGATTATAAAAATTATGTGCACTTAACCAATAATAATAACATCCATATCAAGTGGCTAACTTCTCTACAATCTTAGACTTAGACTGCATGTAGGACATATAAAAGTCTTTCTAGTACATAGTCCAAGTAAGAAGAAAATGATTCTATATATGATTAATTTACTCAAACTATATAACCTTTTAGATTCACCAAATATTTAAGAGTGCTATGTTACTATGAATAATGAAGTAGCACAAATAAAAGAGCATATCATAATGGTGTTATATACTTGAATAAGTTGTTGAATAACATCTCGAGCACTTGTAACTTCTATTTCCTTCAGGTTCTCTACATAAACGCCTTTCTTAATGTCTTCCCTTATCTGTAACATAGACACCAAAATAAGGAATTAAGTTTCCTGGCATACTAATCAAAACAAATGGAGCAGCTCAAAACTTCAATGTAGCCATTAATCCAACAAGATCATAAGAGAAATTGTTCTCTATTTTTTAATGACCTCATAAAGAACAGAAATTTGCAGAAATATAAAACTCTTCCTGCACTAATAATGTGCATTTTTTTGTAGGCATAACTGGTTGGTCAGAACTTTCAGCAGAAAATTATCCATACCTGCAAGTTATTAGAGGATGGCTCTAAAAGATCAAGAATCTGTTCATTGTATATTTCCAAAAATGAGCATTTACAAGTAAATCTCAACTTTTCATCTCTACGAGCCTCTTTTTCCTGCATACCAAAACCGAGCCATTGACAAATGCATTGAATCTCTTGCAACAAATAAACAAAGGTAGCTTAAAGAGTAAATTTTATATCGATGGGACTAAAATTTGGAAGAAAAGAAGTAACAGACAAAATAAGACTATGATCAAAGGTTTAACCATATTTGCTTGTCGAGAAAATTTCAGGCATATATAAAGACACGGGAAAAATGAAACACATTTTACATGTTCAAATCAAAAACTAGAATATAAAGATATAAAAATTTTAGAAGTTGAAATGGTTTCATATAAAATGTAATTTTTAAAATATTTTTTGATAGATAGATATATAGATAGTGGGGGAGGGGGAAGATGGGGTTTGAATTACAAATATTACATTAGGCACCACAAAGGGGGTCACTACCATCGAGCTATCACTTGAACCCCAAAATGTAAATTAAATATACCTAGTAATAGGAAGAAACCTCAAAAATATTAGTTACAAATGATCATATGTCATATGTCATTGGTGTCTAATCCAAATGATCATATGAGAAATGACGTGAAGCAGAGGACTCTTATGTAAGTACACACATAATGCCAATCCCAGGGTAGTTAGGCACATACCTTTTGAATCCTTGTGAATAAATGTTCAAATACTCTAGGTGTCATCCCACAATTTACACTGTGTCTTCGAGTGCCTCCCTCAATGTCTCCAAGCATTGTGTGAGTTTTTCCGCTTCCAGTCTAGATACAAACAATTATATATAATATAAGCAATACTAGATCATAAAAGAATGCAAGCTAAATTTCGAAAATACATTAAACTTTGCTGGCAGATTAAGTATAACATGCTGGACAGAACTGGCACAAAAGACGTTTGAACTATCCAACATCATTGTCGGGGGAACTCACTTGGCCATATGCGAACATGCAACTGTTGTAGCCTCCCATGCAATTCTCTACCATCGGCAATCCAGCCACTTTAAATAGTTTCTCCTGTTGTTGCATCACTTAAATGAGTTCCAACCATGGCATTGGGAAAAAACACAACTAAGCGCAACAGAACAGACACAATAATCAATCTAATAACGGTACCTGGCTGACATTCTCGTCTGCAACAACATCAAAGGTGAAGCGTGACTCGGGGTGCCCGGTCCAAGTAATAGTCTGACAACTCTCTTGCCTAACACATTTGGTGTAGCCTTGTAGTGATATTTCAGTACTACTAAGCGGACGGACTCTAATAATAACCTACACATTATAAGATCCGAAAAACAAAATAATTTGAGTCAAACAGTATTAAATCACAAAACAATAATATCTTTGGGGGAAAATATCATTCTAAATCTTATGGTTAAGGGGCCATAACAAATTAAACCCTGAGATTTCAAAACCCGACCACAATGAACACGTTTAATTTGTTACCTTTTGAAACTTCAAGGTTTAATTTGTTACATTTGAAACTAAAATGCTAAAATTTTTAGCAAAGGAAATTTACGAGTTCCGAAACCTGATCCCATGAACAAGTAAAATGCCTAAAATTTTCTGATTCTAACCAAGTTCTGAAGCATCCAATAGAACTTTTGGTCTTAAACAAAGCATTAACTATTTAATTAGGGTTTTCCTTCTAATCAAGCATTCAATTACATAAAAGTGACAAGAAATTCACATCAATTAACGATATCAGTACTAGTAGCATGAAATTTAAAGACCTAAACTAAGTTACAAAGCAATCAAAAAAAGCTCAAAACTCACTCTTATATACATATATTCACCAATTCTAGCTACGCACCTGCACATTGTGATCTTTCCAGAAGGAAGGGTCCTCGTCGAAGTCGAAGCTCTGCGTGGACGAAGATCCGGCGACGGAAACGGTGTCGTCTTCGTCCCAGTTAGAGATGGTGCGAACCACCGAATTGGAGTGCGCAACGGCGGCATTGTTGTCTTTGGAGGTAGATTTGAGAAGATCGGGAGAAGAGTTCGTCGAAGAGGACTTGGAGGCGTGGTCATGGAACCCGAACCGGCTCTTGATTGCGCTCGCCGTCTCCGATATGAACGCCATTTTCATCAACGAGTTTCTTTGTTGCTGTAGTCAATGTGAGAGAGAGAGAGAGTGAGAGAAATTTTGGAGGGTGAGATTTGAAATTTAGGAAATGAGGGAATCAAGGGTTGGTAAAGAGAAAAGTGGGAAGGGGGAGTGATCGGACGGTGGAGATTCGTTGAGATGCAACGGTCGAGATGGGGTAGAGGACCGTTTGAGATCGCTATTTCAAATTTTTGAACTCTAGAGTCTCGAGCCAAAGTAACGTTGTGTGTATGAGTTGGACTTGGATGTTACGAGTGAGAGGAGGGACAACGCGTGCTCTTGCCTCGTGAGGAGCACTCGCGATTATTCTAAATAAATATTTTTTTTAATTGTTATCTGTATTAATAATTAAGATATATTAAAAAATTAAAATCTTAAGTAACACCTATGTGCGTTTTCACCAACGTAATTGTTCTCTCAACATTTTGAACACATCCTCATGTTTATAATTTCACATGAGATATAAATATTTTTTTCATTGATGTCCATATTAAAAGACAACAATGGTGATGTATGTAAATGATGTACCATAGGATGTATATAAGAATAAATGTCATTTCACTATAGAAGTTTAATCCAACTTTTACAAAAGTCTTCTTTTTTTTTATGTATTTTTCGAGAGTAAGAATCTGATACCCCTATAATCATTACCTACAAAAAGTTATGGTTGTAAATCATATTAAAAGCATTCACACCAATTTGTGTAAATGATTCTATCTATTTTAACATAAAACCTTACTTTTTATATTTTACAATACCACTTTTACAAAATACTGACATCAGTTAATCTATTCTACTTTCTATTTTATTTAAAAACTTATATATATTCTTTTTTTTTTTTAATATTTCATCTCAAGGCAAGGCTCGGCTCGTCTGGATGGGTAAACTCGGCGATGAAGTCAGCCAGAGCTTGTGCTTTGATGGCCGTCCTGGGATGGTACTCCACGTCGAATTGGCTGAGTTCAATTGCCCACTGACCATCCTCCCGGCTGCTCGGGTTTGTTCATAGACTTCTTGATGGGTTGGTCCGTCATCACTAAGATTGGGTTTGCCTGGAAGTATTGCCTGAGCTTGCGCGAGGCTACTATCAATGCAAACGTGATTTTCTCGATCTTTGGGTACCTGAATTCAGCTCCTTGGAAAGCTTGGCTGACGTAGTAGACTGGGAGCTGTTTCCTATCTTCTTCTCGTATTAAGGCTGCACTGACGGCTGTAGATGAAACTGCCAAGTATAAGTACAAGTTTTCACCTTCTTTGGACGGGCTTAGGAGTGGTGGATTGCTAAGGTAACGCTTGAGCTCTTGGAAGGCCGCTTCACATTCGTCGGTCCATTCAAAGGCTTGCTTCAGGGTCTTAAAGAATGGTAAGCATTTGTCCGTTGCTCTAGACACGAATCTGTTAAGAGCTGCAATCCGGCCTGTGAGCTTCTGGACTTCCTTGACGGTCTTAGGTGATGCCATATTGAGTATGGCTTGCACCTTCTCAGGATTTGCTTCTATTCCTCTCTGAGACACCATGAATCCGAGGAATTTTTCGGAGGCGACACCAAAAACACACTTACCAGGGTTTAGCTTCATTTGGTATTGCTTGAGGGTATCGAATGTCTCCTTAAGGTCGTCCAGATGCGCGAGTTCTTCCTTGCTCTTGACGAGCATATCGTCGACGTACACTTCCATATTCCTGCCTATCTGCTTGACGAACATTTTATTCACCAACCTCTGATAAGTCGCTCCTGCGTTCTTCAGTCCAAAGGGCATTACCTTATAGCAGTAGAGCCCCTGACTGGTGATGAAGGCGGTTTTATCCTGATCCTCGTCAGCCATTTTTATCTGGTTGTACCCTGAGAATGCATCCATGAATGTCAACAGCTTGTGCCCGGCCGTAGAGTCTACTAGCTGGTCTATTCTGGGAAGAGGGAAACTGTCCTTCGGGCAGGCCTTGTTCAGGTCCGTGAAGTCCACGCACATTCTCCATTTTCCATTTGCTTTCTTTACTAGGACGACGTTTGCCAGCCAGTCTGGATAGTACACCTCCCTGATAAAGCCTGCAGTCAAGAGTTTACTCACCTCGTCAGCAATTGCTTGGTCTCTTTCGGGCGCAAAGGTTCTTCGTCTCTGCTTGATGGGTTTCCTCTCTGGGTCCACATTCAACCTGTGTTGAATAACTTCTGGAGATATGCCTGGCATGTCGTCATGGCTCCAGGCAAAGACGTCAGTTCCCTGAGAAATTGAATGAGCCTCGTTCTCATCTCAGGACTTAAGGTCGTCCCTATTCTGGTTGTTTTCGTCATTTCCCCTTCGATCAACTCCACTACTTCCAGTGCTTCCACCTTTTCTTCCTCTTTTTCTTCTACTATCCACGTGTGGTTCTCCTTAGCTGCTAAACAGCTTGATAGCATTCTCGAGCTAGAACTTGGTCTTCTTTAACTTCACCAACACCATCTTCCGTTGGAAATTTCACCTTCAAGCAGTAGGTGGATGTGGACGCCTTCCACTTGTTGAGTGCTGGCCTTCCGATGATGACATTATAGGATGAGGGACAGTCTACTACCAAAAAGTCTATCTGACGAGTAACTGCTTTGGGTACGTTCCCACTGTTACTGTCAGCGTCACTATGCCTCTAGGGATACACCTGTCACCGCTGAAACTGACGAGTGGGGAATCGAACGGACGAAGTCTTCTGGGATCCAGCTTCAATTGTTGGAATGCGAGAAAAGTAAATGATATCGGCAGAGCTACCGTTGTCCACGAGGATCCTTTTGGTGTTGAACCCTTCTGACATTAGAGAAAGTGTGAGCTGAAGTTCTGACCTGTGATGATTGTTTAATTCGTCAAGGTGCAGATTTGCAGTTTGTGAGGTCGAGTAATAAAGTTTTCCGCCATGTCTCCTTTATACTGAATAGCCTGTACACTACGCTCATCCTCAACTCCAGCTCATGTTAATCACAACCGCTATCTTACTGCTCCTATCAGTCTGCTCTGATCCTGTGCTCATTCGTTCTCAGCACTGCTAGCTTCGCTGCTATAGCATTGACACGATCGACTTGGAAATGGCTTTCTGCAATCCACATTCTGCCAAGGTACATGTGCTAGTCACTCATAACTGAGTCATGTCTGCTCTACTGATGTGGTCACTGTCCCGTCTTGCGCCGTTGTCGTGTCGTGTATGTGACGTTGGCTTACGGTTGATTTGACCAGGCATTAGGCATTCCTCTGGAGTCTGTGAGTATCTGACAGTCCTGTCTGCGCAAGACTCATGTCGTGATGTCTGATGCTTGTAGATAGGCCCCTCTCACTGATCTCGACATTTTGAGGAGGTTGGGATTGACGGCCGTCGTTCCTGGATGAGGACTATGTTGGCCTTTGTTTTCATCTCGGATTTTATTGTGTTCCCCTTCTTCACGAATTTCTGCAGCTTCCCCCTTCGTATCAATTCTTCTATTTGCTCTTTGAGATCCCTACAATCTTCGGTGTAATGCCATGATCTTTGTGAAATGGTAGTACTTACTCTTGTCGCGGACGTTAGGAGATAGTGCAGTGGTCGTGGCCACTTAAGGTAGTGCTCGTCTTTAATCTGGCTAAAATTTTGTCAACAGGCATAACGAGAGAAGGGTGAATTTTACCGTTCGTGGATTTTTATCATCTTTCCTTCTGACTCCATCATTGATTCGAGATCTGGTCGGTCCGTTTTTGTCCTCTACGATCGTCTTCTTTCTTCCTTTGTCCCCTGGTCTGATCCCCATCCTTGATAGCAGCCAACGCATCCTCAGCGTTATGTACTTCTGCGCCTTAAGGAGCATTTCAGCCATCGTCTTTGGGGGTTCTTCGCGAGTGACTGACGAGATCCCTGGACCTCAACCCTGCCTTGAAGGTCGTCAGCTGCACCATATCGTCGGCTTCGTCTACCTCCAGTGTCTCCCTCGTGAAACGTTTTACATACGACCTCAGGGTTTCCTTTTCTCCCTGCCTGATGGTAAGCAAGTGGTCAGCGGTCCTCTTTGGTCGTTGTCCTCCAAATAAAGTGACGCAGGGAAGGCGTTGCTCAACTGCTCGAACGTATCGATGGACGATGTTGGCAACTTTGTGAACCATTCTCGGCAGCTCCCCTGAGTGTAGTTGGGAAGGAACGACACAATATTTCATCTGGGGCTGCTGAGAGTCCCAGGGTCGTTTTGAAAGTATTCAGGTGATCTGGGGGTCCTTCAGTCCATCAAAGGACTCGAGCTGAGGTAACCGGAATTTTGACGCACTGGACAGTCGAGGAACCGCTGTTGTGAATGGCGAATCCGTCGCCCGGACCATCCGATCCACGCTCCGCTCCGTTTTTTCTTTGATGGCATTCCTTAGTTCGTCCATCTCCCTCCTCATCTCCCGAAGAATGTCTGAATTTTGCTCGGCGGGAGTGTTTAGCCTTCGATGGTCACTTCTTCTGTTGCTATCCCCTTCATCTTCCTGATTTCCTTGAACGATTTTCCTCCTGCTGAAGCCGTAGCCTCATTTATTGGTTTTGCCTAGTCAGTTCTTCAGACTGTGGCTGCAAGGGCCTGAACTTGCTGAGCTAGGGCTAGAGAATCTTGATTGGACTCCATCCTAAAAAGAATAAGAATAAGGAACCACTATTTCGAGTTTGAACACGAAAATGTCTTCCCACAGACGGCGCCAAACTGATGAGTGTGAACTCGTCAGTACTTGATGAGTGTGACTCGTCGTACTGATTCGTCGGATGGAGGTGATCCTTCAACTTCCACGATGGTCACCGGTGTGGTGCCTGCCACAACGCCTCCGATGCCAAAGTCAGAATATGAAACTCTCTTAAAGAAAAGCAATATAAGATGAACAAAAAGCAAATAAACAATCTCCTTTCTTACTTGTCTCCCCTCCTTTGTGGGGAGTGTATGGGCTTTATATATGCCTCATGGTCTCTAGCCTGTTGGAGGAGTTATGGAGGTCTTAATGCTCCATTGGGTAACGTTTTGGGCTGTGTAATGAGGCATCAATGTCTTCAAACGGTTCGTACAGTTGGAAGTGTAACCGTTTAGTTGATTGCATTAAATGGAATGGGTGTCCTTGTTAGTAGTGTTGCCTTCCACGTTGTCTATCCTGAGGGTATTCTCGTCCGTATCAAGGTCTCGTCCTCATGGGAAGGCTTGATAGTTTCGTCAGTACTTGTCTACCTCGTCATCTTTTTTTTTTTTTTTTTTTTTTTTTTTTTTTTGTAAATCTATTTGCTGAACAATTTTATTTATTTTGAGGACAGCATTTTTAGCCCAGCGTTTATGGGCTTTTAGTTGTAGAAACAGTGGCAATTAGCCTGCTAGCCTCTGGTTTTTAATTTTATTTCTTTGGCACTTACTTGTTTTCGTGATTGCACGTCCTTCTTCTGTTTTGTTTGATGCATGTTTGCCGTGTTTGTCATCTTGGTGGCACCTTATATTTGTTTGGTTGCCGTCAGTAGCATCAAGAGGGAGACTGTTTGGCCCATTTGGCGCATATATATTTGTTAGTAACTTGTATCCGTCTAGGCGGGACTTTATTACCTAGCCATTTTTGGCTTTTTATTCACTAAGTGATCTTCGTCAGTAACTTACATCCGTCTAGGCGGAATCTTGTTACTTAGCAGTTTTTGGCTTTTTAATCACTTAGTGATCTTCGTCAGTAACTTACATCTGTCTAGGCGAAATCTTGTTACTTAGCCATTTTTGGCTTTTTTAATCACTCTTAGTGATCTTCGTCGGTAACTTACATCCGTCTAGGCGGAATCTTGTTACTTAGCCATTTTTGGCTTTTTAATCACTCTTAGTGATCTTCGTCGGTAACTTACATCCGTCTAGGCGGAATCTTGTTACTTAGCCATTTTTGGCTTTCGTTAGTTTCTCCAGGCCTGTTTATACACAAATATTGGCTGAATAATTCATTTATTGATCGTAAATGACGAATACGTCTTTCCATTACATCTACTGATGGTATTTCTTCAAGTGTTCAATGTTCCATGGTCTTGGGAGCCTTTGTCCGTCTAGGGTCTCCAGGTGGTAGCTGCCTTGTCTGGAGTAGTGAGTGACTTTGTATGGCCCCTCCCACGTGGGGCCGAGCTTTTCTTGAGTTGGGTCTTTGGTTGCCTGGGTTACTTTGCGCAAGACGAGGTCCCCTATGTTGAGTCTTCTGAGCTTCACCCTTCTGTTGTAGTAGTCTGTCATTTTTTTCTGGTATTCCGTCATCTTGCTGAAGGCTTTGTCTCGTACTTCGTTAAGGCAATCTAGGTCAACTCGCAGTAGGTCGTCATTGTCTTCTTTATTGAAAGCCTCTCGTCTGGTGCTGGTTATTCCCACCTCGACAGGGATCACTGCTTCCGTACCGTAGGTAAGTTTGAAGGGGGTCTCTCCTGTTGGGGTCCTAGCTGTGGTTCTGTAGGCCCACAAGACGTTGGGCAGTTCTTCTAGCCAGGCACCTTTTGCGTCGTCCAGTTTGGTCTTTATGATCTTGAGCAACGTGCGATTCGTTACTTCCGTCTGTTCATTCGCCTGTGGGTGGCCTGGTGACGAGAACTGGTTCTTGATGCCCAAGCCTGAGCAGAAGTTCTTGAAACTCTGGCTATCGAACTGTCGTCCGTTGTCCGATATGATCGTCTGTGGCATCTCGAACCTACAAACTATATTCTTCCACACGAACCCCTAGATTCTGGCCTCGGTGATGGTTGCTAATGCCTCTGCTTCAACCCATTTAGTGAAATAATCAATAGCAACTAGTAAGAATTTTACCTGACCTTTGCCTTGAGGCAGTGGGCCAATGATGTCGATTCCCCATTGTGCGAATGGCCATGGAGATGTTATCGTCGTCAGCTTTTCTGATGGGAGCCGTTGAATGTTCCCGAACCTTTGACATTTGTCACATTTCTTGACAAACCTCGTCGCGTCATCTTGCATGGTTGGCCAGAAGTAACTTGCTCTCATAATTTTTCTTACCAAGGATTTTGGGCCTACATGATCTCCGCAGATCCCTTCATGGACCTCTTTCAGGACGTATTCGGCCTCTCCTTCGTCAACGCACCTCAAGTAGGGCATGGAGAAACCTCTTTTGTATAAGGTATCATTGAGAATTGTGAATATGGCGGATCTCTTCTTGATCTTCCTAGCTTCATCTGCGTTTTGGGGTAGGTGGCCATCCTGGAGGAAAGACATAATGGGCGTTATCCAGCTACTTGTGTCCTCGACTGTGAATGTTGAAATTTCTTCTATGCTGGGGTTTCTCTGTATCTCCATCATCAAGTCTGTCTTTGATTCTGCCTCTTCCAACGAGGCTATCTTTGAAACTTCGTCTGCAGCCATATTCTGGCTTCTCAGAATTTGGATGAACTTCACTTTTTCGAACTCTTGAGTCAAGCGTTTCGTCAACCTGAGGTATTTCTGCATTCTTTCTTCTTTTGCTTCGTACTCCCCTCTGATCTGCCCAATTATTAGCTTTGAGTCGTTCTGGACTAGCAGGTTCCTGGCCCCAAGCTCTCTTCTGAGCCTTAAACCTGTCAGAATTCCTTCGTACTCAGCTTCGTTATTGGTGGCTGGAAATTTTAGCTGGACTCCATATTTCAATGTTTCTCCGTCAGGAGTGGTTATGACGACCCCTACTCCCCCTCTTTTTTGTGTTGACGAGCCATCGGTCTGCATCACCCATGTCTCGTCCTTGTTGGCAAGGCTCGGCTCGTCTGGATGGGTAAACTCGGCGATAAAGTCAGCCAGAGCTTGTGCTTTGATGGCCGTCCTAGGATGGTACTCCACGTCGAATTGGCTGAGTTCAATTGCCCACTAGACCATCCTCCCGGCTGCTCCGGGTTTGTTCATAGACTTCTTGATGGGTTGGTCCGTCATCACTAAGATTGGGTTTGCCTGGAAGTATTGCCTGAGCTTGCGCAAGGCTACTATCAATGCAAACGTGATTTTCTCGATCTTTGGGTACCTGAATTCAGCTCCTTGGAAAGCCTGACTGACGTAGTAGACTGGGAGCTGTTTCCTATCTTCTTCTCGTATTAAGGCTGCACTGATGGCTGTAGATGAAACTGCCAAGTATAAGTACAAGTTTTCACCTTCTTTGGACGAGCTTAGGAGTGGTGGATTGCTAAGGTAACGCTTGAGCTCTTGGAAGGCCGCTTCACATTCGTCGGTCCATTCAAAGGCTTGCTTCAGGGTCTTGAAGAATGGTAAGCATTTGTCCGTTACTCTAGACACGAATCTGTTAAGAGCTGCAATCCGGCCTGTGAGCTTCTAGACTTCCTTAACGGTCTTAGGTGATGCCATATTGAGTATGGCTTGCACTTTCTCAGGATTTGCTTCTATTCCTCTCTGAGACACCATGAATCCGAGGAATTTTTCAGAGGCGACACCAAAAACACACTTACCAGGATTTAGCTTCATTTGGTATTGCTTGAGGGTATCGAATGTCTCCTTAAGGTCGTCCAGATGCACGAGTTCTTCCTTGCTCTTGACGAGCATATCGTCGACGTACACTTCCATATTCCTACCTATCTGCTTGACGAACATTTTATTCACCAACCTCTGATAAGTCGCTCCTGCGTTCTTCAGTCCAAAGGGCATTACCTTATAGCAGTAGAGCCCCTGACTGGTGATGAAGGCGGTTTTATCCTGATCCTCGTCAGCCATTTTTATCTGGTTGTACCCTGAGAATGCATCCATAAATGTCAACAGCTTGTGCCCGACTGTAGAGTCTACTAGCTGGTCTATTCTGGGAAGAGGGAAACTGTCCTTCGGGCAGGCCTTGTTCAAGTCCGTGAAGTCCACGCACATTCTCTATTTTCCATTTGCTTTCTTTACTAGGACGACGTTTGCCAACCAGTCTGGATAGTACACCTCCCTGATAAAGCCTGCAATCAAGAGTTTACTCACCTCGTCAGCAATTGTTTGGTCTCTTTCAGGCGCAAAGGTTCTTCGTCTCTGCTTGATGGGTTTCCTCTTTGGGTCCACATTCAACCTGTGTTGAATAACTTCTGGAGATATGTCTGGCATGTCGTCATAGCTCCAGGCAAAGACGTCCAAGTTCTCCCTGAGAAATCGAATGAGCCTCGTTCTCATCTCAGGACTTAAGGTCGTCCCTATTCTGGTTGTTTTCGTCATTTCCCCTTCGATCAACTCCACTACTTCCAGTGCTTCCACCTTTTCTTCCTCTTTTTCTTCTACTATCCACGTGTGGTTCTCCTTAGCTGCTAAAACAGCTTGATAGCATTCTCGAGCTAGAACTTGGTCTTCTTTAACTTCACCAACACCATCTTCCGTTGGAAATTTTACCTTCAAGCAGTAGGTGGATGTGGACGCCTTCCACTTGTTGAGTGCTAGCCTTCCGATGATGACATTATAGGATGAGGGACAGTCTACTACCAAAAAGTCTATCTGACGAGTTAACTGCTTTGGGTACGTTCCCACTGTTACTGTCAGCGTCACTATGCCTCTAGGATACACCCTGTCACCGCTGAAACTGACGAGTGGGGAATCGAACGGATGAAGTCTTCTGGGATCCAGCTTCAATTGTTGGAATGCAGAAAAGTAAATGATATCGGCAGAGCTACCGTTGTCCACGAGGATCCTTTTGGTGTTGAACCCTTCTACGGTGAGCATTATGACCAAGGGGTCAGTGTGAGGCTATTTCACTCCTCTGGAGTCACTCTCGTTGAAGGTCATATCTTGATCAGTTCATCTGTGCTTTGGCAGGGGTGTCATATGGACGCTATTCACTTGTCGTTGATGTGTTTTCTTGAGTGACTTGAATGAGCCCCCGATGGTAGGCCCCCCTGCGATCATCTGTATCTCCCCGATCACATTTTGAGGAGGTTGGGATTGACAGCCGTCGTTCCTGGATGAGGACTTATGTTGGCCTTTGTTTTCATCTCGGATTTTATTGTGTTCCCCCTTCTTCACGAATTTCTGCAGCTTCCCCCTTCGTATCAATTCTTCTATTTGCTCTTTGAGATCCCTACAATCTTCGGTGTAATGACCATGATCTTTGTGAAATAGGTAGTACTTACTCTTGTCGCGGACGTTAGGAGATAAGTGCAGTGGTCGTGGCCACTTAAGGTAATGCTCGTCTTTAATCTGTGCTAAAATTTTGTCAACAGGCATAACAAGAAGGGTGAATTTTACCGTTCGTGGATTTTTATCATCTTTCCTTCTGACTCCATCATTGATTCGATGATCTGGTCGGTCCTGCTTTTGTCCTCTACGATCGTCTTCTCTTCTTCCTTTGTCCCCTGGTCTATCCCCATCCTTGATAGCAGCCAACGCATCCTCAGCGTTTATGTACTTCTGCGCCTTAAGGAGCATTTCAGCCATCGTCTTTGGGGGGTTCTTCACGAGTGAACTAACGAGCTCCCTGGACCTCAACCCTGCCTTGAAGGTCGTCAGCTGCACCATATCGTCGGCTTCGTCTACCTCCAGTGTCTCCCTCGTGAAACGTTTTACATACGACCTCAGGGTTTCCTTTTCTCCCTGCCTGATGGTAAGCAAGTGGTCAGCGGTCCTCTTTGGTCGTTGTCCCCCAATAAAGTGACGCAGGAAGGCGTTGCTCAACTGCTCGAACGTATCGATGGATGATGTTGGCAACTTTGTGAACCATTCTCAGGTAGCTCCCCTGAGTGTAGTTGGGAAGGAACGACACAATATTTCATCTGGGGGCTGCTGGAGTCCCAGGGTCGTTTTGAAAGTATTCAGGTGATCTTGGGGGTCCTTCAGTCCATCAAAGGACTCGAGCTGAGGTAACCGGAATTTTGACGACACTGGATAGTCTAGAACCGCTGTTGTGAATGGCGAATCCGTCGCCCGGACCATCCGATCCACGCTCCGCTCCGTTTTTTCTTTGATGGCATTCCTTAGTTCGTCCATCTCCCTCCTCATCTCCCGAAGAATGTCTGAATTTTGCTCGGCGGGAGTGTTTAGCCTTCGATGGTCACTTCTTCTGTTGCTATCCCCTTCATCTTCCTGATTTTCCTTTGAACGATTTTCCTCCTGCTGAAGCCGTAGCCTCATTTATTGGTTTTGCCTAGTCAGTTCTTCGACTGTGGCTGCAAGGGCCTGAACTTGCTGAGCTAGGGCTAGAGAATCTTGATTGGACTCCATCCTAAAAAGAATAAGAATAAGGAACCACTATTTCGAGTTTGAACACGAAAATGTCATTTCCCACAGACGGCGCCAAACTGATGAGTGTGAACTCATCAGTACTTGATGAGTGTGAACTCGTCGGTACTGTTCGTCGGATGGAGGTGATCCTTCAACTTCCACAGATGGTCACCGGTGTGGTGCCTGCCACAACGCCTCCGATGCCAAAGTCAGAATATGAAACTCTCTTAAAAGAAAAGCAATATAAGATGAACAAAAAAGCAAATAAACAATCTCCTTTCTTACTTGTCTCACCCCTCCTTTGTGGGAGTGTATGGGCTTTATATATGCCCTCATAGTCTCTAGCTGTTGGAGGAGTTATGGAGGTCTTAATGCTCCATTGGGTAACGTTTTGGGGCTGTGTAATGAGGCATCAATGTCTTCAAACGGTTCGTACAGTTGGAAGTGTAACCGTTTAGTTGATTGCATTAAATGGAATGGGTGTCCTTGTTAGTAGTGTTGCCTTCCACGTTGTCTATCCTGAGGGTATTCTCGTCCGTATCAAAGGTCTCGTCCTCATGGGAAGGCTTGATAGTTTCGTCAGTACTTGTCTACCTCGTCATCTATGATGTACCATAAGAAGTGTATAAGAATAAATGTCATTTCACTATAGAAGTTTAATCCAACTTTTACAAAAGCCTTTTTTTTTAATGTATTTTTCGAGAGTAAGAATCTGATAACCCTATAATCATTACCTACAAAAAGTTAAGGTTGTAGATCATATTAAATGCATTCACACCAATTTGTGTAAATGATTCTATCTATTTTAGCATAAAACCTTACTTTTTATATTTTACAATACCATTTTTACAGAATACTCACTTCAGTTAATCTATTCTACCTTCTATTTTATTTAAAAACTCATATATATTCTTTCCTTTTTTTTTAATATTTCATCTCAAGTCTCTCTCTCACACCGTCGCACTCTTTCCTTTTTTTTTAATATTTCATCTCAAGTCTCTCTCTCACACCGTCGCACGTTCTCCTTCTGTCTTTCACTTTCAGGTATCTCTTCTCTCTCCTCACAACCCTCTGCTTTTTCCTTTCAAATCTGTTCTCTTTCACGTTCTCCTCTTAGCCATTAGGTCTCTCTTCTTTCTCCTCTTAACCCTAGCTCTCTTTCTCCTCTGAGATCTCTCTTATCTTAGCTTTCTTTGTGGCAAACCTAAAGAAATCTCTTTCTCTCTCTCTCTATTTGTCGAAGCTCTAGGTTTAGGTTTGATTTTGATTTTGATTTTGATTTTGGGTTCAGGTTATGGGTTTTTAGTTGATGGTTGGTTTTGTGTTGATTTTCTATCGATATTGGGTTTATCAAGTTTGATTTTCCATTGTATTTTGGGTTGATTTTTTGTTGTTGTAACAGCTTTTGGTGGTGGTGGTGGTGGTTGAGTGTTGGTAGTGGTTGGATGATGGTGGTGGATGGGATTTGCATTTCAATTTAGGCAGTGTTGCGTTACAGGTTTTAAGACTGAGAGAATAAGAGGGAGAGATAGTCTGCTCTGAGATGTGAGAAATTAATAAAATATCAAATACAAAGCTACAGTAACTATGTATATTTACACAGTTACTATAATAATTGTGTAAATTTACACAATTTTAACTCAAATGATGTGGGAGAATTATGGGGTTAGATTTGCAAAATTGATCACTTTTTGTATTTTACATTTACTGATGTGAATGTTCTAAGTGTTTATTTGGCTAGGGCTAATAAGCTTAGCTTTTTATGTAGTTTTTTAAAACTCCAATTTTTCTCATTTTTTTTCTTATTTTTTTTTCTCACTTCTTTAAAAGTATAAGTATACTTTAGTACACTTCTAGTTAAAAAAAAAAATAATAAAAAAAATAAAAAAAATAAAAAGCAAAAAGCTAAATAAGTTGTTTCCAAACGGAAATTAAGTTAGTCCTCAAAAATTAGACCTAGTGTCTATTTGGCTAGCTTATTTTTTACCAACATATTTTATTATTCAACTTATTTTTGCTACTATTCATGGGTCCTACTATACTATTTCAACTAACAATTACATTTATCTACAGTACTTTCAGCAAAAAAGTTTTTAGTTTTAATAAACTAAGTGGATCCCAAACAGACCCTTAAAAGAAAGCCCAACTTGCACACTCTTCCACCCTTTTTAGTTAATAGCCGAAGAACAACCCATACATAACGAGAAACAAGAAACCAAAGCCCAACAAGTTAAAAAAAAAAAAAAAAATGATAACTAAACATCTAGGCACAAGGAATGAGCTCAAGCTCAAGCTCAAGCACAATATCTTACATGCCTAAACCCTCTACCAAAATGAATGCAATTATACCTCTCATTATAGGCCCAATGATGATTAGGTGGTTCAAATCAAGGAAACTATTCTTGTAAAAGATTCATATACAAGAAAGCCTAAATTTGAAATAAGATCTGAAAAAAATACTTTACGCTCACAAAAATTAAGTACTTAGGAAATAATCCAATAGCTTACATCAAAGCAACTAGGTTGATCTCATGCTAGTGTCACTCTAAATACTTAAGGTTTGTTTAGATATTGCTTAGTTTACTGAGAACACTATAGTAAAATAATTTTAAAACATGAACAGTAGCTGTAGGTCCCAATTTTAAAACACTGCAGTGGGTCTTCATTTTAAAATGTGAATAGTAGCCGTGAGTCCCACTATTTCAAATGCCAAACGCAGACGTGAGGCACAAAACGTGCTTTCCAAACGAAGGCTTAGTGTGCGTTTGGCATGCTTAATTTTGTCAGCTTATTTTACTATTCATCTTATTTTTACTACTATTCATAGGTCTCACTGCACTTTTTGATACTATTCATGGGTTCCACTGTACTATTTCAACTAATTTTTACCTTTATCCACAGTATTTTCAGCAAAAAAATTTTAGTTTCAACAAAAGAAGCGAATCACAAACAGACCCTTAATATGGGCAATTACACCCCCTCATTATAAGCCCATTATGATCATAATGATCAATTGGCTAAAATCAAGGGGACCTCAATGGATGCTTATGATCATAATGATCAATTGGGTAAAATCAAGGGGACCTCAATGGATGACTTGGTCTGTAAGATAGACTCCCTTTTGTTGGTGGACATAACTAACTGTCCATTGTGACTTTTGATAGATCTTGGGGTCTGTTTGGGATCCGCTTATTTTGCTGAAACTGAAAATTTTTTGTTGAAAATATTATAGATAAAAGTAAAAATTAGCCAAAATAGTACGTACAGTGAGGCTCATAAATAGTACCAAAAAAGTGCCGTGAGACCCATGAATAGTACAAAAAATAAGTTGAATAGTAAAATAAGTTTGTAAAGTTAATCATGCCAAACGAACCCCAAAATGATCCAATGACCACTTATTAGAGACATATAAGATCCTCATGCACCTGTTAACTGTTAGATCTCCGCAATGAAATCATATGTTAAGCCTTTCCTACTACTTTGAAAAGTTCCGCCTGAGCAAATTGTTTGTCAACCACTTTCATATATAGGTAGACAAAGGTACAAACGACTAGCTACATATACCTCCTTAACATCAAGCAAGAGAAGAGCAAAGCGTTGAACTCATATCATATGTGTCACACTGTTATAAGGAGATCTTGCAAGTTGACAATACTGATGAAAAGGTGTTGTTGGCTTTCTTTATTTTGGACTGGTGATGGGAGACTTTTGTTCATCAGGTGATTGTTATACTTCTTTTTTTATTGAAAAAAAAAAAGTTGAATTATGAGATTGATAGCATTTTGATAGCAGATTTCGACCAACAATTTTCAATGTTAAAATTGATTTACGGGATTTAAAACATATATTCTGAGAACTCATCCACATTAGTTTTTAGTTTTTAAGTAACAATGATGAAAAGTCTCGTTGTAAATAAGTTGAAAATTGTGAGAACCACTTGGCAAGACCAAACATAACTAAAACTCCTTTCTCTCAAGCTTTTATCTCTTTCTTTTTCTTCCACCTCTTTCATGCCTTCTCTCCTTCTCTCTTATGTGTATTCTCTTGCAAACAAAGAATCTCATCTTCTTACACTTCTCTTTCACACAGACAATAGCTCTTTTATTTGGACTCTTATCTCATAACTTCTATTAAATTCTTCAGATTCATTCGCACTCCTCTATCTATCAATGGCTCAACTCCTCTTAAATTCTTCATATTCTTTCATGCTCAGATCTATCAGCCCTTCTTTCAAATCCATTTAGAACCAACTTTCTCTCAAATCACATAAATCCTCAAATCTTTCCCAGCTACCTCCTCAACTACTTTCCTAAGCCTCATTAATCCGCATAATTTCTTAGTCACAGTTTATTATATATGGAATCGGATACAACATATTCTTCAACCCCAATCATGTTCGACACCACAGTCAATATGAATTGCTTCTCTCTTCAATTGTTGATTAGGCTTTAATTAGTTTATAATAGTGTCGATAATTACTGTGAGATAATAGTTTTAATTATTTTATAATACTTTATAATAGATTTAATTAGTTTATCTTTTCCACCTAGTGAGATAAGCCTTAATCATGCATCGCCTGCCACCCTAGTGCCAACCCGAGTGCTAAAGACAAAGTGGATGAGGTGCTTGATTACTAAACCCTTACACTGAGTTTAGTACAAAACAAAGTAAAATCCATGTGTATATTTTTCAGTTTCAAAAACATACAAGATGGGTAACTAAGCAAAGAACTTACAAAGAAAAGTGAAAAGGCAACCCAACACCCTTACAGTGGAGCTTTCATGTAACATGCCCATGAATGCAGTCTTAGTTGGAATTTTCAGCAATGAAACGTTTAATGATTTGCATCAACTCATTTGCTGCTTCAGAATTAGGATCTATAGTGAAAAAGCCATGTTGCTTTCCTTCAAACTCAACGTACTCAATCTTCTTTCCCCAACTTTTGAGCCTCCTTGCATAATCTTCAGCTCTGTCTTTCAGCAGGTCACTTCCTCCAGCTACCACTAGAATGGGATCAAGATCCACTGTTTCAAGATTTAGGCTTAATGGCCCAAATGGGTTTACATCTGGGTGATCAGTAGTGTCTCCAATTGGTATAGATAGCCTCCAATACCTATCCAATTATTAGTGATATTAGTGATACACGAGCATATTTTAAAAGGACTGTAATTTTAGTATAGTTACAAGTGCTAAAATCGTTGTTTTTTTTTTTTTTTATAAATTGTTTCATAGTAGTCTGTAATTTATCTTTTGGCTTTGCACTTTGTTTTAATTTTCGTACTTGTCTGAATCCATTAGCCACGTAATGAAACAAAACTATTACGTAGCGGTATTGCATGCTACATCACAAGTTTGTTAACTACGTGACAGACGGCACCTTGAAACATGTGTAAAGTCTGACGATAATATTGTTTTGATTGAGACTTGAGAGAGCATTAGATTAAAGAAACATTAAGGACAATTAGGGACCATTGAAATAATATATCCCAATAAATTAATCACCAAATTGTTTCATGACTAAACAATAATCATATATCAGATGGATTTTGGTTATTCCAGCCGACAGGGTGGGATCAAATCAGGACGTTTCGATCCCGTCATCCCATCCCTTCTATGGAGTAGAAAAACACGTGAAACAGAAAGCAATATAAGACTCTACAAAATGAAAGTATTTTGTCATTCCTATCAAGGATTTTTCAATATAATCATAAGATATATATATATATGTATATATATGAAGAGAAAGTTGTGAGACTATTAAAAGATATAACACGTGTTTTGGTATGATAATGTATAAATAATTTAAATATATATTAAATATAACATATAGATGGAGTGATGGACATTCAAAAATCAGGATAACAATAGCAAAATTTGTCCAGTTTGGATTAGGGCGAGTCAAGAAAAGTGGAGAATTTTTATTATCTCTAATCAATATTAAAAAAAATGTAAATATAAGGTTTAATATCATGATTTATGAGTGCTTGTGCATAAAAATAAGTTTTTAGGCAATGTTATTAATTCTATTTCGAACCCCATTTCGGTTTGTCTAGTAGAATCAATACTAGCTTATTTCGATGTACCGTTTTAAGATGTTTCAGATACCTAAAATATATAACATAAAATTATCAACTCAAAAAAGTAAATATCAAATCATGCAAATCATTTAGTCTTAAGTCCTAAAATAAGAAGATTTATAACAAGTCACTTCTCATTGCGTAAGCCCATAATAAGCCATTAAAGTTTATAACAAAATATTACTCCTCATCATCATTTATCAAATTCATCAAAAAAGAACTCCCACAAGAACTGCCAAGACCCATTGGAAAATTTGTCAAGAGTCTAAAAACCGGATTTGGACTCTTTAAAAAAAAATTAAAATTGAGAGAGCATATAAAAAAACAAATAAAAGACCATAACACATCTTTAAAGGTAAAAACAATAATCCTAAAATTCATATTGGCTGAATCTTGAGTTTCGACTGGTATTTGCCAAAACATCCTGGAATGCCCGAAACACGTGTTATTTTTCATAACAATTGAAATAACCTGCTATGATTAGTCTATTATAATATTACTAACGGTGTTAATGTTAAGGTGATATTGCTTACTATGTGAATAATTGTAAAATTAAAACTAAAAAATTCTCTAACATTACTCAATTGATATAAGCCTTTAATTAATAAATAAAAAACCAACGCAAACCTGTCAATGAGCTCCAAATTGAGAAAGGCATCCTTAGGTCCTTCAGCCTCAGACTTAGTCCTAACCGTCCCACCAAAAAAGGGTGCCAACAGAACATAACCCCTCACACGAACCGGAGCCAATTCAGGCGACCCGGCTCTGACCCGAACCGCCAAATGATGAGCCATATTACCCCCAGCCGAGTCACCCGAAATAAACACTCGGCTAAAATCAGCCACGTCAGCAAGCCAAGTGTCCTTCCCCTCCTCCTCAGACACGGCTTGGTCTTGGAGCCACTTAAGAGCCAAGAAGCCATCCTCAATAGCAGCCGGGAGCCGGTTCTCTGTAGTTCTGACAGTTGGGCCAGGCGCGTGAGCCGATGCAGAAGCCGCCACCGTGGATGTAATAAAACACTGGGAGCTTGGAATTGGAGTGAGCCGAAGACGGATTCGGCTTCGGCTTGTAGAGCCTGAGCTGAAGGTTGTTAACGGCGTCAAAAACAACATCTTTCCATAAAACGGAACCGTCATGTTGGACTGGGACGTTAAAACCTGGTTTTGGAGAGCGCACAATTGAGCCATCACTGTAAACTTGAAGGACACCTCTGCAATCGTCTATTACATGAGGGGTGGTACTGCAATTAGACATGCTTTAAGTTTGTGTGTACACAGGGAAGGGAGATGAAGAAGGCTTTTATTGAGAAAGAAAGAAGGAAAGAGTTAACAAGTGCAGTTCGGTTTAACTGTGGCTGCGGCTGCTTGTTTTTGTTCTTTTCTATGGTATGACTACGGTTTATGTTTGACAAATGTTTCAATCCATAACACATTTTGGTCCTATGGATAATAATGGATGCACTATCATGATCTCATCACGAAACTGACGTTTTCTATTTGGATGAAGACGTATGTGATCTATATTGAAATAATCGCTGACAGTCTTGTAAGATCTCATGTATTTAAATCAAGTTATAAATAAATAAAATGACGCAAATAGCTTCATGAAACGCATGTGAATAGTGTTTGTCACAAATAGCATTTTTTTTTTGGGGGCAAAAATACAATTTTGCGGTTACAGTCAATTTAGTCCCCTACATTTTAGGATCAGTGATAATTACAAAAATGATGTCTATCTTTAAAAGGAGTATATGTATGTAGAAGTTAAAAAGCAATAATTAATAGAGAGTCCGAATTTGGTAAGGATGAGTGTAAAACCCACGTTATACACCATCTAATAAAAAATTGCCATATCATCATTTTATTTAAAATTTAATACATCTTACTACACCTAATAACATCTCATTAAACTCTCAATTTGGTTGGATTTATATATGAGTATTAGAATTGATTGAGTGTGATTTTACTTATTCTTAAATATATGATAAGTTGATGTGGCATGTTAAAATTGGAGAGGTAAAACATGGATTTTACACTCCCTCCTAACCGAATTTAATCTCATTAATATATTTGATTAATTTTCATTTACTTATTTCACTTAATAGTCTTTTAGTTGACGTGTCTTATTTGAATTTGAACTTGAATTTCAAATAAGATTTAGATTGATTTGCTTTGCTTTCCTAGTTTATCTCTACCTTTATTATGTTTCATGCTAGGTGTAAGGTAGGTAAAAAGTTGTAAGGGTACAAACATGAAGATCAACTTTTGTATTATCCAATTAATTATTATAATGAAACCACAAATTGGAGTAAAGTCGTACCGTTAACTCCTACTCCCTCCGTCCCAATTTGTTTGTCCTGTTTGAAAAGTTAAACTTTTTAAAGGAACATTATTTATTGCCTAATTTACCTTATAAAAATATATAAGTTTACAAAACTACCTCTAAATTAATTTATTAGCTTTTTTTTTTTTTTTAAGAGTTATTCTTAATGAGGCAATTGAAAAGGTGCCCCAATTAAATTGATTTTTTTTACATATTTGTTAGTTTTCTTTTCAAATAGTTTTGAAAATAAAGTAGGGGTATAATAGGAACATTAGTAAATTAATAACTTTTACTTTTAGAAACAGGACAATATTTTGGGACATCCCAAAATAGAATAGAGGACAAACAAACCGGAACAAAGAGAGTATTTTACAATTCATTCCATTATGTCATTCTGCGATAGCCACGGACTCCAATTGGCCCCGCATCATAACATGCCTACTTTTCTTACCTATGTAAAACCCTTTCTTATAGTCCATTAGCATGAGGACATGCCTAGTTTAGAGTGCATTTTAACTCACTAGTAAACAGTAGGGATCCAAACGAGATATTGAGAATAAAATAAATAAACCAATATCAATGTCAAGAGCACTACGGGAAATTGCCCATGAATTCTAGTTCAACCAGTAACTTCTCTCCTTACAAGTTGTAAGTGTTGATGTGGAGAGTGAGGTCATAGGTTTAAAACTCATCAGGTACATGTGTAACTTACCATTTAAAAGAAAAAAGAGCAATATGAGAAATTAAATATAAAGACTAAAAGTAAAATGCAAGAGTATTCTCTTTAAACAATGGGCATAAAAACAAATATAACAAACATACTTGATTGAGTATATATAATGAGTACTCACTTAATCTTAAATTGAGCTAATAGTTTTATAACTCAATTGATTGGTACCTCTTAATCCAAGGTTCAAATCCCCACTCTTCAAACTTTTGAATTATCATCATAAAAAATAAAATAAACCTTAAATTTGCATTGGAATTTGACTTTAGAAATAAACATGATTCAAACCATCGATCAAAGTGAATCATACCCAATTGTAATCCTAAAATCCGAGATTTTGACAGTCATAATATTCATATTTACAGAAGAGGTGGTCAGTTTCACATTCACCATAGCATCAGACATGGTCTTTACTTCTCACAATGTCCAAATAAAAACAACCATAGTGATACCTCTTCTTTCACAAGCAACAACCTATTATAATCTGTCACTGAAATGTCATAAAATATTGTTTTTAAAACAGATATTCAATATACCTTCTACTTGAAAGATAATAATCATTAGATACCCAAAAAAAAAAAAATTTGATTCACAGTACTTAAAAATCATCTACAATGAAAAAAAGTAATGCAACAAAATTTACAATTTTTTCGATCCTTCACTTTGTCACCAATTTCCAGTAAGTTAAGAACAAGGACAGTAGACAACAGAAAAGACAGCGATGAGGATATATTTAGGAAAAGAAAAAGAAAATTAGCAAGGTACTGGACCAGGGGGGAAAAACGAAGAAGAAGAAGAAGAAGCTAGGGGCAAAATCTTACAGATTGTAAACATAGGGATTGAGAAGAGCAAATAAAAAAAATCTCAGACCAAGCTCACAGCCGTCTAGAATATCCAGAACCTCCACATTTCTTGCAGAAGATTAATCCTACAGAGAGATGACTGATTTAGGTAGAGGTAAAAGTAAAGAGAAATTGAACTAAATACAAAGATTCAACAATTCTAGAATCTGATATATTTTAAGGGCATAAATTTTAAGCTCAAAGCCCAAGGACCATATCATTTGTTGCTTGAAACTAATAGAATAGCACGACTAACTTCTATCTGCATGATTTTCTGTTCCAATTTCATATGAGAATAGGTTATTCCAAGGTGTTTCACATTGCAACAGAATGCAAGAATTGGTGGTCATTTGAAAATGAAGGTCACATAATAATATGTAGAAAGACCATTCATCAATATCCTTGAATGGTTTTGTGTCCAAAAATGATCATAATCCCAAAGCTAAAAACAAAGATTTCATCAAATAGCTCATTCAAAATTTCAAAACAATATGGAAATCAAATTGAGAGAATGATTAATATCAATTTTCCAAAAGCCCCATCTTTTAAACTTTTTCAGAAGTATCTGAGCGTCAGAAAGAGTAATACCTGCACCTTTGCACACCTTACAATCAACCAAACCTGTCTCTTTCTTCATCTTACCGTTGTTACAGAACACACATTTTGTGCCACCTGCCCATCAAAGAGCACTTCTAAAAACATGCTATTTTTCTTGAACACCAAATACAAAAATAACTGGTCACAGTAGAAAAGGGATACCAGGGGGATGTTTTACTTTAAAAAAAAATCATGTCACTACAAGCAGAAAACAGATACTGAAGGAAGAATCATGAAAAACAGGGTTAGCACATTTTCCAAAGTACCAAGCATTAATAAAATTATAGCACATAAGACCATTTTTTTTTTAAACACCATTTACACCAATAGATTTTAGTATGTTGAAGTATTATGCTACTGTAAGCTACATGCAACCATACATCTATTGAAATAGATGACCACAAATTGGGGTTTTGAGCCATTTGAAATACACAAGCACACTTAAGCAATGAGCAATAAAGTGAAGCATAGCAGTCCACTTTACACTCTCAAAATCGCTGATAAACCATCACTACATTTCATTCTGCTTAGACCTTTCAAAATTCTGGCTGTACATCACTTGTCCAACCGGGAAGCAGCCATTTACAAAAGTATAGGATTAGTTATCTAACAAAGTGCTAATCAGAAAGGAAGCAAAAGAGACTCAGATGTAACAGAAATATCGATGACATTCAACATCCCTTCACACCCCTACCCTCCAACCTCAAGGTGAAAAGGAAGAGAAGAAAAGAACAGAACACAAACAAAATTTTAAGTAACGATGTAGAACGGACCTAAAGAAGCAACAGCAATCTATGAGGCCCACTATTTCATGCACCAACAAACTTAGTTTTTTTTTTTTCTTTATAAGGAAGCCTAATATGAATTGAGTTTTAGAAAATTGAACAAATGTACAAATTAATATGTAGTTCGTGAGATAATCCAGAGGATTTTACTTCTGCAAACCGGACCTAAGTTATCTGAAAGTACCTTTTTTTTTTTTTAATTTTTAATTTTTTATCCATCTGATAGACAAGTACTCTTTATTTCCAAGCAATGCTACGACCATTAAGTACGTATACAAGTTGAGGAGCCTTGTAGCTCAATTAACACTTTCTAGTGTTTTCAAAATTGACATCCTAAGTTCAAATCCACCCCTCCCCCAACTATCAAATTATCACCAAAAAAAAGGTACATATACAACAGAAACAATAGTTTTGCCTGTGAAATCATCCCATATCACATGGACACCATATTACCATTATCCCAAGTGATTTCCCAAACATAGAGTTCTTTCCTTATCAATCTCAATTAAACATACAACCTATGCCACAATGGATGACCTCTTACCTTTTAGTAAACCCCCCAAATAAACCTTGGAAAATTCAAGCTGATTATCTGAAAGTACATATTTCCATCATGCAGTGACACCAATATGATGGCATTCAACAAAGTGCACTTCTTTTCTAAAGAAGACACTATTGTTTTAGTTTTCCTGCTACACGTATTAAGAACTTTCATAATAAAGATGCCAATGCAACACATGCAATATATGATTCATAAAACAAAATTGAGAAAAGCCCATTAGAAAGCACACATACACACACACATGCAATTAATTAATGTGGCAAAAAGGATAACATTCATGACTTCGTTTGAAAAATGTAAAAAAAGCGAAAAGTCTTCAGAAAGCATAGTTGTTACCATTGCCAGCGCATCGCTCACACGGCACAGGATCTCCCTGCAAAAGAATATGAAAACAAAGTACTAAAAACCAACACTTATATTATGAAACAATGCCACATATATATAAAGAGAGGTTGACATACATACACACACCTTGAGACCAAGAAAAAGTGAGAGAGAAATGGCGGCTAAGACACTGAGAGTGGCAAGCAAAGTTTGGGTATCCAATTCCAACTCCAAGAGGCTATCAGAAGCGAAGCCGGTGAAGAGCAAAACCGGGAGGTTGAAGAGGCTTGTTGTTGGTACAATGCCTTTGAGTTTGGGTTTGGGCAGTCTACAACTACAACAGCTGCGGGACACTTCAGCTGGTGCTGGGCTTTGTGGTTTTGTTGGAAGAGAATAGTGATAATAACAATAATGAGTGGCTGTGGCTTTAGCGGTAGTCTTTGAAGATGAAGAAGAAGAAGAGAGTGGATGGAGAGAGTGTAAAGGCTGTGTCGCCATGGATATTAGATAATACGAAGAGATTATTATTATGTGGCGCTTAGCTCTGCCTTCACTTTTAGCTCTGCCTTCCCTTCTCTTTCTTTCTACCACTATTTACTAGTAGTAGTACTATCTATTTTTCTTTCTTTTGTTGGCTTCGCATTCGGTGTATACCGTATAATAACAAACACTTTCACCTCTACGATTTTGTTCATGGGTTTTCTTAAGAATGATATGAATCATCCTCTCTCTCTCTCTCTCTCTCTCTCTCTCTACTGTTATTATATTATATATATATTCAAAGGTAGGATTTTTAAAATATGAATTCTATAACGAGTTATTGGATAGTATAATATTACTTAAAATTACATCAGGTGTAATTTGAACCCTTATATATATATATATATATGAAGATAATTTGTTGCTAAAAAATGATATGGATACAACTTCTTTTACAATAAATTTCGTAAAACCACACTCTTTACACACACTCATCTGTTTTGAACAAGTCACGTATTTAATTAAAAACAAAATGTTTATATAGTATGTGTAAGAAGTGTTACCCTTTAGATTGCTCCAGAATGATATATTTATATATATATATATATTTATATTTATATGGGCAATTCTTAGGCATCCAGGACTATTTAAGTTTTTTTTCTATATATATATATATATATATATATCACCTCCGCTTAAAACACCTGACTTTACAAAATTGGAGTATAAGTCCAATCCACTAAAAGATAAAATCAAGACTTTTTTTTTTTTTTTTTTAACTACAAATCTTGAGAATTAGCCGGTCTCAAGATTTTAAATTTGAAACATATTACATCCATATATTTTCATAACAATCATAAGTGGAAAATTATTATTGGTTTTAATTTAAACCTACTAAAAAAATTTTTTTTGTCCACTAATAACAACTTACCACTTAAAATTTGCTGTAAAAATATTATCAATAAGTGGAAAATTATTATTAGTTTTAATTTAAACCTACTAAGAAAATTATTTTTTTGTCCACTAATAACAACTTACCACTTAAAATTTGCTGTAAAAATATTGTTAATATAATATTTTTCTTTAAATATTAATAAGCTAAAATTTGAATTACAACCTACGAGCCCAAATCAGTCCGAATTGACTCGATTGCGCCCCAGCATTAGTGACTTTAGAAGTGGACATGTCCCTAGGTAAACATCTCGACTAAAAAATAAATTGTTTTCGATCTCAGTGCAAATATGCTTTTCTTTGCTAGGAAGAATCCCTATTCAACATTCAATCCCCCATCTCGGCTGGGTTGCAAAACGCATGAAGCACTGGAACCATCACAAAACGTTGATTATACCATATAATAATCGCATAATCTGGCTGATTTAAAATGCAAAACGAATGGGAAGCCAGGAGTGTAAAAAATAATATTTTTATTTTATCTATTAAAAAAAGTGCAGGAAAAGCACTCGTATAACTCTTTTACTTCCAAGAGAGAGGAAAAAAATTTCATATTTGCTTCTTTAAATATTATGGATCCCTTCTGATAACAATTCAAAGTGCACCAGCTCAGACCTAAACTCAGAAACTGCGACTGGTTAACCATCATAGACTCCCAAATTTGCTACACACATCTAAACCGAACGAACAAAATCATGAAGCCAGAAAGAACAAATGCGTGTCACCCAACTATACCCTGTATACATTCACTAGTTCAAAAATCTTGTATATGTACCGTTCAGTTACATAGAATTCATGATGACGGCCACTGACCAGTCACCCATCACCCAAAGAAGAACCTCCACCAAAAATCGGAAGTACTAGAAGCTCAAAGGGGCTGTGGTTGACAGTAGAAGATACATAATGACTCTGGGAAAAAGTCCTCCCCATCAAACTAGGAAAAAGAATTACATTAAAATCAACAACAAAACCCCACAGACACCACCCTCGATGCTAACTTCACTTGATGCCTAAACAGAGCTGCCTTCACCGCTTTTCCATTTTTACAGCCTGAATGTGTAGAGGGTTGTCATTCCAATGCAAGAAGGAACTTTCTCCTACTATTTCCTAGTTGTAAATTTTTACAGGCTTCTCAAATGTGTGACGGTTCTGCAAAAACATAATGACAATGACAAATTAGAATCAACAGATTCCAGCGTATACAGTGTTTACTCAAATACTCAACTAGCAGATTCAGAAAACAATACATCATGTAAATAGTGCACAAAAATTGAAACATATCTTGGAGACACGCATTCAGCATGTCTCCCAATTTCTCAGTCTAGACACGTCATTAAAATCTAAAATTTATATTTACTATATTTTCTTGGGAAGAGCACAGTTTACCTGACTAGCCGTATAAGCTCTTTTAGGAGCATTGTCAGAGTGCTCCAATCCAAGATACTGCTCCCAAGCACCATAAACATCTCTTCTCTATGGACATGTCAACAAGAAAACAATTAAACAAATGTGAAAACTATCTGATAGAATACAGTAAGATATTTCTATAAACAAACCTGAAAACGATTGGACACAATGTCAGAGTCCTGAAGGTACTCTGGACGACCTAGAGAAAGAAATGCAAACTTCCACTGGCCAAATAAAAAACAAAGGGATTTTAGGATTGATTAAATGATTACAAAAATATTGATTTAATGCAACATATTTAGTAGTAAAAATAAGTACAAGTTTGATACATGACTGATTATTAACATATCTACCTAACCAAGTTACTGAGCGCAATTGCACAAATATGAGTAAAACATGGCATAAATGTAGGAAGTAAGATATACCTTGGCAAATTCCTCATCTGGAATCTGTAATTTCTTCTGTATTCGCTCTTTAATTTCAGCCAAAGTCTCACCCTCATGTATGACCAAGAAAAACGGTTCCCCAAAGTTCTGAATTTGCTGTATAGAACAGAAAAAATGTAACATCCTCAGCAAATAGTTTTGATCATAAAATACATTAAAAAAATATTAAAACATAGAATTATGACCGCAAATAAATTATTTGCAGAACTCTTTACCAGTTGGTTCTGAGCTGTATCCTTTGTGAAATGGTACACATGTATTAGGCGATCATGAGGACCAAGATTTTTCTCTTCTTCTGGGATCTAAAACATTTGAAAACAAGGGAATCCATCATTATGAACACACACATAAACAAACACTCAACAAGTCAGAATGTAGAAATAATATTACATCCAAATCATTACTCTCTTGTTGTGTCATTTCAACCATCTGATGCAAGTATATTTAATGGAGAGAGAGAGAGAGAGAGAGAGAGAGAGAGAGATAGAGAGAGCAACCTCTTCTGCCCGTAATGTCCAGTATTGATCATTTATGTTCTCAATCTTTTCGCTAGGAGGAAAAACCTGCATATATGCGATGGCAGGATCAAAGGGCTTATAAATTGATGAGAACCAATAAATGTGGCCACATGTACAAGTTATCTGATAGCTCAAAAAAGTGACAATGGCTACAGGAAATAGTTATCAATGGAAGCCTCAAATTAAATAAATACTTTTTCCCAACCAGCTCACTTAATGGACAAAGCTTATTAGATCTGACAAAACCATTATACTTTGGGTGAAAACGCGGTTCCAAAAATATCCCAGGTAAATATTCATAAACTTCTCTCTTTATATGAAAATTCATAGTTCATAAGAATAATAGTAAGAGCAGAACAGCAAGCAAACACGAGGCTCACACCTTGTAGATCTTGTGATAGAAAACTTCAAGCAGCCGAAGTTCTGCATTAGGATGAGACAACTCGACCTGTTTCAGAATGCATCAAACTAAGTACCAAAAAAAGAAGAAAAATGAAAACTTCATCCAGAAAGCCACTGAGGAGCCAATAATAACTAATGCAAGTGTTTGCCAAGAGCCATGTAGCTCAAGTGACACTTCTTAGGCCCTGTTTGGATTAGGGGTGTTTTGAGTCATATGACTGGAAACTCATAACTAAGTTATCAAAAAACGTGAGACCCACACAATTTTGAGTGTTTGGCTTGATTTCCTAATCTTGTTTTCATCACTCAAACTCAGTTTGGTTTGAGTGAGAGTGATGAAAACCAGAAACACCAAATTGGTGTTTTCAGTTTCTGAGTTACATAACTCAGTGACAAGATTGTAAAAATTTGACCTCGTGGAGCCCACAGCTTTTGTGTTGTCAACTCCACCGGCTTCCTCTTTTCTTTTTCTTTTTTTTTTTTTTTTTTTTTTTTGCTTGCTTTTCTCTACTTCTTTCTTCACTCAACCACCAACCCCTTTTTTGTCTTCTTCTTCTTCATTCTTTCTTTTTCTTCTTTTATTTCTTCTTCTACTAAGTTCCACCGGCTTCCTTGCTTCTTCTTCTTCTTCTTCTTCTTCTTCATTTTTTTTTTTTTTTTTTGTGTGCGCTTTTTCTCTACTTCTTCTTTCTTTCTTCTTCATACCCACT
Source organism: Quercus suber (assembly GCF_002906115.3). Taxonomy (NCBI): domain Eukaryota; kingdom Viridiplantae; phylum Streptophyta; class Magnoliopsida; order Fagales; family Fagaceae; genus Quercus; species Quercus suber. The sequence goes on along the minus strand of NW_027069755.1, from coordinate 567,920 downwards.
CCACCACCAACAACATTTTTTTCTTCTTCTTCTTCTTCATCAGATTCACTCCACTACCAACAGGTTTTTTTTTTCTCTCCTCTTCTTCCTGGTTGTCTTTCTTTCTTTTCTTCTTTTTCATTCTTTATTTCTTCTTCAGACCCACTCACCATGTTCATCCATGCATAAACATATACCCAGAAACAGAAACCCACTCCTCATTTTCATGATTTTGGTATTCGATCTAAGGATTCCTGGGTTTGGATTTGGGTTTTCTGTATTTGTGGGTTTGAGTTGGCAATTTTGGATCACTGATCTGAAGATTTTGTGTTGGTGTGTTTGGGTTTTCTATGTTTGTAGTTGTGGTTGAAGCTTGGGCAGTGATGGAGTTGGGTTTGTGTCGTTGGTGGTGGTATTGATGATTGGAAATTTTTTCTTTTTGTGGCTGTAGCTAATGGTTGGATTTTTTTTTTTTTTTTTTTTTTTTTTTTTTTTTTGGCCGTTGGTGGTGTTGACAGTGGTGGGTTCTGAGTTTGCCATTGTATATGTGGTTTTTGATCTGTGGGTAAGAGAAAAAAACATCTGAAATTTGGAATAGGGAAGAGGGAAAATATGTGCTATGAGTAAGAGAAAAAATTCATGGAAAAACGGTGTCGGAAGTGGGAGGGAACCAGTCTCTTACTGGGTTATGTGAAATGGGTTTTGTGGTGTACAGAGGCGTGAAATCAGTTGCTGGGTTTTGTGACGGGAAGGAAGAGCAGTAAAATGAAGAGAGAGAATGTCAAACGCGGGTACCCATATGACCGTTCTGTGTAGTGTCAGTTGTAGGGTCCACGGTTTTGGGGAAAAGTTGTAGAGATATGTAACTGAGAACTGAGTCCAAACATGTGTTTTGCAATTTTTGAGTGAATGTGAGGTTTGAGAATTGAGTTATGAGTTATGGGTTTTGAAAACTGAGATATGAAAATTGAGTTAGCTCTAAACCAAACAGGCCCTTAGTGTTTCCAATTGAGAAGCCCAGGGTTCAAATTCCCCTCCTCCAACTATCGAATTATCATCAACAAAAAAAAAAAAAAGAAAAAAAATTTTTTTGAAAGCATTAGTAAAAATGAACAGGTCCAAATTTACCTTTGTTTTAAGATCATTAATTACGTCTCCAACTGTGCTCTGTTTTGGCAGTCTTATAGTATGAACCACAACCTGGACAGAAGTGAACCAAATGTTTTAGCATGAATAAACTATAAATTTTCAGTTTGTAAGAATTTGATCAATATACTCACTTCTTCTTTAGTAGCATGATGAAATGCTACTTTCAGAGTTTTCAAACCTTGTAATTCTGGTAGAGGGATGTCCAATACTTCGTAGTATAACGTATCCGAAGTCTGTCACAAGACGCAAAAAGAGGGTTAGCTCTTTTCCATCGTAGCAGTATGCACTACTTAGGGCCAAGCAACTATTACCTGATTGTAGTGGACTAGCATATCAGACAAATGCTCTACCCCCCGGTACTTGATAGGGTGAGGTTTGGGTTGTTGAGAGTAACAGTTATGAGGGGTAAGCCTGATTTTGGATGGATCATCCAAACCAAGTTGCTGCGCTACTCTTTCTACAACGTCATCATAAGTATGAAGTTTTGACCTTCAAATTTGTATTGAACAAATGTAGAAGATAACATTGCAATCAATAACAAGCTTTTAGCTCATAAATACACTAGTTAGTGCAAAATAAAACTCTCAGTAAGATAATATAAATAAAAAGAGTTCTACTTAAACCAATTAACTCACTTACAGCTCTAGACAGAAATCATCCTCCTTGGGTTTATCCAGAGCTCGAAAATGAACAACCTAAAATATATCAAACCATGCATGATTAGCAATGTCAGGTGCTGCTTTACCATGTTGATAAGAGTGAAGCAAGGAGGGGTATAATTAAAAATTATATTAACTATAATAAGTAAATTGCAAAAATAATGTTTTTGTAAATTATCATTCTTGATAGGAAGCATTGAATATCAGCAGTGCCTCAATCATAAACCTCCAGACACAAATTATCAATAGAAGATAGTTTAAAATTCTGAGTCATGCAGTCAAACATGTAAAGACTACAAGATTAGACAGCAGTGGATGCTACAGTGTTTATAGAAAAGGACTTGAGCATCTGAGGCTTCCACAAAGAGGTGAGGCTCAAAGAACATGCACCAAGTCGATGTCAGTCACTCCACAAAGAGTGAAAGGACTGGCTTCAAACCTTGGGCAAATGTCCAAGGCATGCAATTCATCACGTATTTCCTAACAAATGAAACAATTATAACCCCCCCCCCCACCTTTTTTTCTCAGTACTATAATTTTTTTTTTATATAGCTATACAGATTCTTTTTGTTACTATAATTATCAAGACTTCGATGACACAAACAAAAAGGTAATAATATAGAGACCAGACTGCTCCTGCATTAAACTACTACACATTTTAACAATTATCAAACAAAACATTTATAAAAAGTTGGAGGGGAGCATACTTGGCGATTGTGAACATAATCCATAAATGAGGGAACATCTGGATAGCGTAACTGCTCACCACCTTCAACTGGAGAAGATTTTTGATAGCAAATGATGTCTCCATCTTCAAGCTGCACACAAACACCACAAATCAGTCAAAATACAAACAAAAAAACACTATTAAACTGACCATATATATATATATATATAATTTATGGCATATACCTGGCTGGCTCGAAACGTGCACTTCTTGTCAACGGATTCACACATGACATGAGGATCAAACTTAATTTCCTGAAAATCAAAGAATGAGTAAGACAACATCCACAGAATATAAGACACAAGATAAATCAAGGTCCCAACTAAAATCAGATCTTGACACAACCAACACAGAACTGATGACAAGGCAGTTTGATTGTCAATCAAATGAAAGCAGACCTGAATACCTGACAGTCCAGCTTTGTCTATGTTGCATATTGACTAATGTGAGCATGTGCATAATAGGCACAAGCACATGTTAACAATTAGTCCTTTACCTAATGTAGATAATGTAGAGGAGGTTGATAATGTAGATATTTAGCTGCTATTTTGGGCTGCAAGGTAGGGGGACTGTCAATGTCTTATCTTGGTAAGCCTTTGCGTGCTTCTTCCTAGTCAACATCTATTCGGAATCCCATTTTGAAGTTTTAACATTGTTTGGCCAGCTGGAAGAAATTGTATCTTTCTAAGGGGGGTCAATTAACTCTTCTTAGAAGTACACTTTCGAGCTTGCCCACTTATTACTTATCCTTGTTTACTATCCCCACTAGTATGGCAAATAAAATTGATAAGTTGCAGAAAGATTTCCTGAGGGAGGGCATGGGGAATAAGCAGTTTCATCTTGTAGGGTGGGATAAGGTGTGTTCTCCAATTGCTTGTGGTGGGTTAGGGATTAGGAAACTCACTTCATTAAACAAAGCTTTATTGGGAAATGGTTGTGAGGGTTTGGGGTGGAGGAGACAAGGTTATGGAGACAGGTAGTAGCATGGGAATTTGGGAAGGAGTGGGGTGGTTGGAGTTTGAAGTTGGGAAGGGCTTCACAAGGTTGTGGTCTATGGAGGAGTAGTAGGAAGGGGTGGGAAAATTTTAGTGAGAATATTCGGTTTGAGGGGGGATTGGGGGAATAAAGTTCAGTTTTGGGCCTTTTGGCATGATCATTGGTGTGGAGAAGAACCTCTAAAAGTGGTGTTCCCAATGTTATATGAGATTGCTAGAAATAGGGAGGCATCTGTGGAGGATTTGTTGGTGAGCAGAGTGTAGGGAGAGGACAGTGTTGGGATGTGAGGTTCCAATGATGTTTTAACGATTGGGAGATGGAGTTGGTGGCGGCTTTCATTCATCTGATTGAATCTCACATTCCTCTTAATGAGAATGTGGATCGTGTTCGGTGTAAGTTGAAGATGAATGGAGACTTTAATATCCGTTCTTTCTATAGCGATTTGAGAGGATTTTCTTCACCTCTTTTCCTTGGAAAAGCATTTGGGGTGTGAAGCCTCCACGTTGGGCTTCATTTCTTGTTTGGACAGCTGCATGGGGGAAGATTCTTACTGGTGATAACCTGAGGGGGAAAGGTTTTACTTCAGTGGATTGGTGTTGCATGTGTCATTGTAGTGGGGAGGAAGTTGATCATCTTTTGATTCATTGTAAGGGGGCATCCCAGCTATGGAGTTTGGCCTTTAGATCTGTTGGGGTATCTTGGGTGCTGCCTGAGAGGGTGATTGACTTGATGTATGGGTGGAGGGATTGGTTAGGAAAGCATTCATCGCGGATTTGGAATTTGGTACCGCATTGTATTATGTGGATTGTGTGGAGGGACCATAATAGTCGGACTTTTAAGGATTTGGAGCTAACAGTGGACCAGCTATTAGCATTGTTTGTAGGGACTTTGTTTGCTTGGTCTCGTGCTTGGGAATTCACTTCTAGAAATTCCATTCCAATCGTTTTTAGATTCTCTTTCTTGTTGTACATAATTCCCTTTGTGTTGTTTTTTCTTTTTCTGTACATCTGTTTTTTTGCTGCTTCATTATTCTTGTATGAAGTAGTTTTTGTTCATAAAATTGTCTTACGTATTAAAAAAAAAAAAAAAAAGAATAGAAGACAATAGATTCTTTTCCTTTTCTATGAGAGCATCAACAATTTAAACTTCCAGATTTCATATCTGTGAATTGGATGCTCAACTGCTCTTAATTGCAATAATCCAATTTTTAGGTTACTAAGTCTGACCTGATCAGCATGCCCAAACCCATAACAAGGTAACCTTAAGTTTTTTTTAGATAGGTACTAAACCTCTGGTTTTATTCTTCTCACGTACTAGAATAGAGTGCAGATTCAGAACAAACCAATGAAATCACCCAATTACTAATTTTTTTTAAAATATGGAAAACATACCTCATAAAGTTCAATCTCTTCATCGGGAGTATAGCCAGCCATTTCATTTAATTTTGTTAAGATTTCTAATGGCTTACCAGTACTCTTCACAAAAAGCCTCCCAACATAACTGAAATCATGGGGGAAAAAAACCTAAGCCAAGTTGAGGCAAACACACTGTAAAAAATGCAGAATTAAAGAAACTATTATTTACCGGAGTTCTTCTTTCTCAGGATCATATAGCTTGAAGAAAAGCAAAATATCATCCTTTGTCTTATCAGGTGGAGCAATAGGGCGTAAATCCTAAACAAAATGACACAGACAATGAGTGAACACTCTTGCAAAGAATGTTACATTGGAACAACTATGAAGCCTACACTGGAAGACAACATTACCGGGCCATGCTCTACTTCCAAGAACAACTTAAGTTCTGCATTGTGAACCTTATTTGACACCTCCCGCAAGTGTCCAACCTATAATACAGTGAAGAAATATGAGATTTAGTAATTGATATCTTCACATCAGCCAACTTAAACAAACAACCATACATATTTCCAAAGAAAAGGAACTTGAGGATGTTAGTCACCAACTAAAATGCATAAGTTTTGCACAGAAAACAACATGAAGACAAAGGTATAGCTAAAACTAAAAGATACAGGTTCTTTTTCATTGTCAAGAAAATGTAAAAGCATCAGAGAAAAAAGAATGTGTGAAGACAAGACGAGTGTGTAGAACAAGATATGAGCTTCTTTTCTTTTCTTTTTTTAATCAGTAAGAATGCAATATTATAACAAAACTTTGTGCTAACGATAATGAACACAAAGGATCATAAAAATACAAATAAATCAAATGCTAGATCTAAGATAACAAAATATGGTCAATTAAATAAAGAGAAATGTCATATCACAGCCTGTCGCACAAAAATGCCAAACAAATCTGAGCACATAGAGAAACATCAGAAAGCAAAAGATATTTACAGATTGAGTTTCCTCCATAGGTGTTAATGGCCGGTTTGGGCGATATGTATGGTTTTGACGCTTTGCCCACAACCAAAAACGCTGAAATTGAACAGGTATTCCAAAATCTTTAGCAACCTCCTCCTGCATGCACCAAATTTGTAAGTCAACAAAAAACTGCAAAAGAATTGCAAAAAAACTGGAAATGAAAATACATAGTCATGATATATAGAACAAATACATCATCATTAGAAAGCCACAAAAAAACAATCAGCAGGCACTTACAATAACAGTCACAAGATTTTCATTTGGCAATCACACCAATTTATTCTCTCTATTCAAGTGTGTTATTTTACTACCACTCTCCACATGAGTAGGGATGACTCTCTCCTGATAACCTTAAAGCTCATCAACATTATAAAGATCACTCTCTCAATGCTTGCCACTTTGAATAACTAACATATACATAGTACCACTTGAAAATTAAGCGTAAAATATAATTTTTTTTTAATGACTGGCCCATCAAATTAAGGGTAAAATATAATGCAGATTCCATTCTTGTGGGTGGCCACTTTTAAGCAAAAATGCTAAAAATTACAACCATATCCAAACTTTTCATCCAGGACCCCACTCTATAACCAAAACAGGGTGCAAAAAAAGAAATATAAACTTCTTTTTTAATAAGTAAAAAGTTTATTGATATCAAAAAAAGGGGAGAACCCTAGTACACAGGAAGTGTACAAGGGGACAAACAATCAAGAACAAAAATTACAAGAATCTAGGAAATCAAGAAAAGATAAAATCATTGGTTTCACAATGCAGCCAACCAATCCATTAAAGTTCTAAAGAAAAATAGCTTCAAATCTGATCTTGATCTCTCCTTATCTTCAAAGCACCTACTATTTCTCTCTCTCCAAAGACACCACAATAAGCAGTGGGGAACAATCAACCATATATATCCATTTCAATGACAACCAAATCTGCCTTGCCAACATGCTAAAAGCCCCACTACAGATTGCAGCATAACCCAGCTCACTCCAAACAAACCGAATACCATAGTCCACATATCCATTGCAACCAGACAATGAAGAAAAAGATGATCAACCAATTCACCATTACACTTGCACATGTAGCACCAATCCAATATCCAAACCTTCCTCTTTCGTAAATTGTCAATCGTTAAGCACTTCCCCAAAGTAGCAGTCCAAACAAAATAAACTTCTATGAGTGACATAGATTTTATTAAAAATAGGAGAATGATTTTATTAGAAATAGGAGAATAAGCCAAGTCTACAGGGGTATACACAAGCTCCTGGATTTTTTCCCTTCTCTCCAAGAAGTTACAATCCAAAAGTCAGAAATTAAAAATATTCTAAAAAATAAATAGTGGGCCCAGAGCTCTCTCCCCTCCATCTCCCTTCCCTCCCCTCCCTCTACACCCAACCAAACAAAGGAAAAACACTCTTCCCTCCTTTTTCTCTCCTCTATCTTCATTTCCATCATCTTTCCCTGCATCCAAACATATTGGAAGGGCAATCATGCTTGATTTAAGTAAGTTGTATACTTTTTAAATAGATGTCAAGTCAGATTTGTTCTTCCGATCTACTAGAAAGGCATACTACCCTGCAAGATCTTTATTTTGAATCCACAGTGACCATAATACCATAAGAATATATTGTCAAATAATAATTACAGTACAGTACTTAATAGCAAAAATTAATCATTGGTTTGTTTTCAGATAAAACAGATAGTAGACAAAAACAGAACAGTTTAAATGGCGGGTCATTTTTGTACAAATGACATTTTCCTTTTGTTCTCATATACATTTTGTTTTGAGTATCATGTCATTTTTGGCTTGTTTTGTCCCAAAAAAATAGGTGTCCAATAAAGCTAAAAAAACAAAAAAATTGCCCAAAAAACGATGATGTGGTCCCTTGAACTTTAGTATCTTATTCTTCGAAATCTTTTTTTTTTTCTTTCTCTTATAAGTTTTGGTAGAAGAAACTTCCTTATCAAATAGGTTTTTTTTTTTTTTTTCCAAAATTTATCCTGCAAATTTAAATATATCAAGAAAAACATACTCATGTAGTGCACTAGATCATAAGAATAGTGTTGGTCTAAAAAATCAACAGTAAATTATAACTGGGTTTAGATCCAACCATAAATTGTAATTGAATTACATATTTTTACTAAAATATCAAAACGTGCACTTTTTAATGCTTACTGGTATGCAGAAAGCACAGTGTGTGCTTCAGGTGTACTTAATTATGCTTAGGAGAGAATCTAAGGGTTGATTGGAAACAGTAAGTGGAGAGTATGTAAGCAAAATAAGGGAGTAAACCATGAAAACAGAGTTCAAGTACAGGAGACTTGGAGACAAGTCCAGGTAATTTACAATCCACAAATGCGCACCAAACTACCTGGCTTTTTGAACAAGCAAACACTCGCACGCAAAACATGCACACCTGTGCAAGTTTACGTTCTTCAGCTTTCAAGGGGAAAGAACTTGAAAATATTCAATCTGCCCAATATACGAACAGATTGATTAAAATATATATATATCCTCACAAGAAAATTATCCTGGATTTTATCTACCTATTTCTTAGGTAATGGCAGTTTTTAGCTGTTGGTTGAATTGACAGAAGGAAGGAGGAAAAGAAGATATTATTTCATTGCTTTGATTTGAAAAATGATGAGGAACGGAGATGAAGGGATCCTATTGCCCTGGGGGCACACCATCTACTTCCTCCCAAGTTGGACAGAATGAAAGAAAAGAATACGTGTGACCAAATGAGACTTGCAGAAATGTGTCACGTTTGTAATCAATCCCCATCCCCATCCCCATCCCCCTCTCCCAATAAAAACAAGGTCCCTCATTCCACCAATAACTCCAAAAGACAACCTCGGTTTACAGTATATATTAAGCACATGAAATTCAAAATGTTACCAACAAAAATGGAGGAAAAAACATCATTACCACCCAGATTCACTTGTTAGGGAAAAAGAAAATCAATACTACTCAGAACAAATTGAGAAGCCACTAAAGAAATTCATATAAAAGGGAAAAACATAATACTTGCCACAAAAATCAGGGAAAAAGCTCATTGAAAAAACCAAGCAGATTCCACATTGTACCTTGAAAAGGTTAAACGGCATCTGCTTTTGAATACGAAAGCTCCGGACTTTGTCATGATCCACGAGATCAAAATATATATCCCTACCAATCTGCTCTACCAGATCTTCATCCCGTGCAACCTACATAAACCTTATAAGTAAGTCATAAGCTGATAATGCTCCACAATCCATGTGGAAAAAATAATGCTTGCACTCTTCTTAAAAACAAGTCAAAAATTAAAAGCACCAACCTTTATAATAGTATAAAGGTGTGCCTCTGCCTTTTCTTTCTTTTTATGCTCTTTTTCTTCTTGTTCTTTCTTCAACCTCTCCTGGAACAAGCCAATGAAACTGATGAGGCCCGATTTCAAAACAAAGCAGTTTGGGACAAGAAGACTTGAAAGATTTATAGGACTCAACGGTAACCAAGGTTCACTTAAGCCCATTAAGAGGATCATTTCAAATTTTTCACAGGAAAAAGAAGCAGACCACCATCTAACTTCAGATTTCATTGATTTCACATGACAAGCTCAAGCAGAATACCACTAAATCATTGGTCTCATCGGACTACAGTGACTAAGCCTCTTTAAATAGAATCTGTCAGAAGCTTGTCTGAGACCCTTCATGAGAGTAAAGATCCCATCTTAATTCAGTCAGCATTGCAAGACAAGCTTAAGCATCCCACCATGAGTTGGCGCAGCTCATTTTCCTTATATAGGCAAATATAACTCGTGCAACCTTACATGACTGAACCCAAGAGCTCACCCCACCCCTAGTGCAAGGGAAAGAGATGCCATATTTGGCCCAAAGACCATTCACAACTAGGCTTAATTCACTGTCAAACGTAATGAACTGCAACAACAGAAACTTACCCGAAGATGTTCTGCAATGTCCTTCTCATCCACATTACAGATTATTTTGTCCTTGTCACTGTCACGTATATACACCAGCATGTATGCATTTGAATATTTGGTAAATTTAAAAGGAGTGTTATTGAATCCAGGATTTGTCTGTGGTAACTGTCAAAATTTGGCAGGTAAATCATAAACAGAGTAACTATTATAAAATCAAATATTACACATTGTGCTGACAAAAACAATACCTCTTCTTCACCACCATACTGCTCCTCCAATGCTCTCTTCACATCTTCTTTTGTTACCCTTTCATCATCAAATTTGTACCTGAAAATGAGTATATCTTAATGACAAACCATAGAATGAATAAACAATTGACCACAACCAAGCACCAGCAATATCAAGCACTCCCCCTCCAAGATTGTATGTGATGCATGAAGTTCAATCAAAACTCTATAAAATTATAAACTCATAATACTCATACCCTCAAACTGGAACAGTGAGACACAAAACTAATGGTAGACCCTTTCACCATCAAGCTTATATCATAAATTCACTGACATTCATGTAACACAGCAAAGAAACTATAGAATAGAAGTGATCATGAAAGTGGCACCAAGCACTAAATAGAAATTTAAAAATAATGAGGACTCTCAATACTTGTAATCTCAACTGATATAACAGGACTCATAGATAAATAAATAAATAAATAAAATTGTAAACAGATAATTTCCTATTGACTATAATAATTTTTTTTGATAAGTAAGAATAGAATATTATTAATAAAAGAAAAGCAAGAGAAACACAAAGAGTTCACGGTAGTGAAAAAAGGAAAAAAAGAAACAAGAAGACAAAAACAGCCCCTAATCTATTCTAATAGAAGAAATAAAATCCGTAAGGGTAGAACAATCCGAAAAACCCTAACATCGAGACCAATCAAAGAGGGTCCTCTGGCAAAACTCTAATAACTGAACCACAGTTTTCCCCTCATCCTCAAAAGCCCGCCGATTCCGCTCAGACCAAATAGTTCACATTAAACAGCCTGGGACCAAATCCCAAATATCAGAACTATGCTTCCCAAGCCAATGAAGCCAATAATAAGTCCTCAACTGAACCTGGCATGAGCCAATCAATCCCAAACAATCGAAGCATATACATCCACAAAAAATGAGCTATCGGACAAAAAAGTAACAGGTGATCCACAGATTCCGCATTACAACAGCACAACTAATAACGATTTGTCAAAGGGCGACCACGAAGCATAAGATTATCCAAAGTTAGAATCTGACCATGAGCTGCTGTCCACATAAAAAAAGCCACCCTATTAGGAACCTTAACTTTCCAAATACCCTTCCAAGGGAAGGTAGAAGGAGCTGCATTACGAATCTTATGATAGAAAGACCGAGTATCAAACTTCCCACTGTCATTAAGATCCCAACAAAGCCTGTCACAACCTCCACCCCTAGGGATTTAGGTTTGGATGAAATGAAGAAAGGAGTAGGAAGCCGTTAACTCCCAATCATTGAATTCCCTCTGAAATCTTTTTTTTTTTTTTTGATAAGTAATTCCCTCTGAAATCTTAAACTCCACACTCTGTCATTATCACCCACTGAAGGGCTTAACACATCAGAAATACAAGCCTCCTTATTAGCTGAACACAAAAATAACTGAGGATAAGGACTTTTAAGAAGGACATCCCCAGTCCACTTGTCATGCCAAAAAAGAGTACAAGATCCATCCCCCACTACAACAGAGAAATGCTTAGCAAAAGTTTCCCACCCTTCACTAATACTCCGCCATAACCCACAACCATTGGCCCTACTACAAGCTCTAGTGCACCAACCCCCTTTTCCCTCCCCATATTTCATGGCTATGACCCTTTGCCACAGATGAGAGGTTTCATGGCCATACCTCCACAGCTATTTCCCTAAAAAGGCCTAATTAAAAGGTGCCAACTTCCGAATTCCTAAACCACTCAACTCACACGGTAAGCAAACCTTTTCCCAAGCCACCAAAGGATATTTGAAACACTCAACTGATGAACCCCACAAGAAGTTCCTTTGAATGCGTTCCAATCTAGTCGCCACAGCTTTGGGGATAGTAAAAAGGGAAAGGTAATATGTCGAAAGGCTTGAAAGGGTACTCTTCAGCAAGGTGAGTCTACCACCCTTCGACAAATAAAGCTGCTTCCAACCTGAAAGCTTCTTTTCCATCCTCTCAAGGATCAGATTCCAAATGGAGAGTGTTTTATACACAGTTCCCAAAGGCATACCCAAGTAAGTCATAGGCAAACTACCCACTCTACACTAAAGGATATTAGCCAAAGACTGAATGTTACGCAACTCCCCAACAGGGACAATTTCACTTTTCCCCACATTCACCTTCAAACCAATAAAAGCTTGAAAACAAGTCAAAGCCAACCTAATAGACAGAATCTACTCTCTAGAGGCATCACAGAAAAGAATGGTATCATCAGCAAATAAAAGATGAGAAACACGAATACCAGTAGAATTAATAGGACCCACATGAAAGCTCTGAATGAAGCCACCTTCCTCAGTTTTCTTCATGATACGACTTAAGACCCCCATGATCAAAAGAAATAGGAGGGGAGACAAAGGATCGCCTTGTCTGAGACCTCTAGAGCTACCAAAGAAACCAGCAGTAGATCCATTAACCAGAACTGAGAAGCGAACGGTAGAGACACAAGTCTTTAACCATCTCCTCCATCTATCCCCAAATCCCATCCTCTCCAACAGATAAAACAAAGTGTCCCAATTCAAATGGTCATAAGCTTTCTCAATATCTAACTTACACACCACCCCCGGGGTACAACACTTCAGTCTACTGTCTAAACATTCATTGGCAATATCATTCAATATCCGAGTGAGAGACTTGGTTGTGAGGCTTTTAGTTCGGCTATGTTTGCTTTTTCAGACTTCATTGAGGCTAATTACCTTGTGGACTTACCCCTTGAAGGGGCTTCATTTACTTGGTTTAGAGATTCGGGGTCAGATTGTATGTCAAGAATTGATAGAACCTTGGCATCAGTGGATTGGGTTGATCACTTTGGAAACATGTCTCAAAGGGTTCTCCCTCGTGTAGTTTCTGATCATTGCCCTCTGTTGGCGGTGGCAGATAGTGTTAATAAAGGCCGAAGTGCCTTTAAGTTCAAGAATATGTGGTTGAAAGAAGATGGTTTTGTAGAGAGGGTTCGGCAATGGTGGAATGGGTATTGCTTTTCGGGTTCTCCTAGCTTTATTTTGGGTCGTAAATTAAAAGCTCTTAAAGAGGACTTGAAAAAGTGGAATAAGGAGGAATTTGAGGATTTGGCCTTTAGGAAGAAATGTCTTTTATCAGAATTGTTGAGTTTGGATGCTAGGGAGGACTTGTCAGACCTTTCTCATGAGGATCAAACTCGTCGTACTCAGATTAAAGGAGAGATTGCACATCTTGCCTCTTGGAGGAGATTTCTTGGAGACAAAAGTCCAAGTTTTTATTTGTGAAGGAGGGGGACAATAATACTCGCTTTTTTCATCGGGTTGCAAATTCCCATAGAAGAACTAATTATTTTCGGGGTATAGAGGTGGATGGTGTCCTCTATGAGGATGAGGAAGAGGTGTGGTCTAAGGTGGTCCATTTTTATCAGAGTTTGTACACTAAGTCAGATACTTGGCGCCCTTCTATGGATGGATTAGAGTTTTCTAGAATTGAAGAGCAAATATACAAGGGAGGAAAAGAAAAGGCAGGGGAGAGAAAAAAGGGCATACAACCAGAATGAATCATAAAACTTCCTATAACCACGTGGCTTTTTTTGTAAAGTAATAAATTCAAATTTTCTTGATTCCCATCTAGATAAGAAGTTTCACGAATTGGTTTAAGTTGAATTATATTGTTGAAAAAAATAGGTGGAACTGTTGAGTTAAAGGTAAACACAAGAATTACAATCAAAAATGGTCATCAAAATCAACAAAAGAAGGAGAAAAGACCATTTATAAGTACTAACAAAATTTGGTGATAAGAGAAATCTAAAATGGTAGCCTCCTAAAGAATTACAAAATGAAAAATTTATATGGAATAGCACTCATACACAGGCTGCACACAAGGGAGAACCCAAAATAAGTATAAAAAAGTTAAGCACAAAACTTCAGCATATCTAAAAATCCAAAAATTTTATTAGGGAAGCCAGATTCATGACCTTGGTCCATTTGTGGAGAGTCCTTAAGAAGGAATTCTTCAAAATATCTAGTGTGTCTCCTTTCCCTCAAATGTTCACTCTTTCCTTTCTCTCCAAATACACCACATCAAACATAGGAGAATGGCCTACTGAGTCGTAATTCCTTCATGATTTCCAACATTCTAAGAAATTAACCATCATCTGTGGCATCACCATATAATATCAACCGAATGGAATATCATATTTCAAAGCTCAACCGATTGCCCATTTATCGAACATATACGAAACTAACTTTGCGCAGAGTAGTTGAGCAAAAAAAGTATAATATAAATGGATGGCACATTAACTTTCCACATGCTTCACCAAGTGAAGGATTGACTGCCTTCTTAAAAACTTTGTAAAATGACTTAACTTGGAAAACCCTTCTTGTTAAAGGAAACCAAATGATTCTATCCTCTTCCGTGACATTAATGTGAACAAGCATATAGGATCTCCAAAAATGAAGTCAAGGACTCTAATTCACAATCATGTAAAGAACATAATAAAATCAGATTCTAATGAATACCACCATTCATCCGTTCGAAGTAATCCGCCACCAATGCATCCTTATCCCTTGCAATGTTGTAAAATTCAGGATAAGCATCCTTAAGCAACCTGCCCCCGCACCAATTATCATGCAAATGTTCTAGACCCATCCCCTACCATGAACTGAACAAATCTAAAAAACTTACCCCATTCATATATGCTTCCACAAACTGACTCTATTTCTAGAAATTATCATATCACCACCTGCCCCAAGACTCCATTTTTTTTTTTTTTTTGATAGGTAAGAAAGATGTATATTCAAAAAACTGCTAAATGCAAAGTAGCACCAGCATAAAGACTCTCCATAATTGTAGTCAACTATCTTCCTCCAAAGACTATCCCTTTCCTCCAAATATCTCCACAGCCAAGTCACAAGAAGTGCTTAATTAAAAAACATCTTTCTTACCCCCACACCCTTGAGGAAATAAGATTACCGATTACATTCCAATTCACAGAATAGAACTTTTGCTCCTCTCCCATAAAAATAAAAAAATTTAAAAAAAAAAAAAGTTGGATCTTTTCCAATCTATTTGCCAAACCAGCTGGCAATGAAAAAGGCAACAAATAGTACACAGGAACACTAGACAAAGTGCTCTTTGTAAGAGTTAGTTGTCCTCCCTTTGACAAAAAAAATTTCTTGCAACTAGCCAATTTTTTTTAATCCTTTCCAACACTGGTATGTAACACACACACTCAATGGGTCTTCAGCTCACAAACTCACCCTCCAGCCAGTTAGTATGGGAGAAGGAAGTGCCAGTTGAGCTGACTCATTGCTCTCCACTCCAAATATTTATTGACTAGAATTATGCATGTAGGGGGTAGTCCCAAATATGTTACTTGGAGGGAAGACACCTAAGAGCCAAGAAAAGTTTCAACTCCTCCACATCCCTCACTTCCCCAACTGTCCCAATTCAGATTTGGGTAACCTGAAATGGCTTCAAAACATAACAAAAGACACCTCGAATACTGCAGGTGATCAGATTCTGCCCCAAAGAAATAGTAGGATCATCTGCAAAAAAGTATGTGGGAAATCCTCAACAACTCACAATTCAAATTGTTTACAGAAAATCCCGAAAGATACCTCAATTCCAATGCCTTAGCTTTCAATCTGCCAAGAGCTTCAATTACTTTAACACTGAGGAGCGATAAAGAGGATCTCCCTGACATAAACCCCTAGAACTTACCAAAAGTCCACTTGGTATGGCATTGATTAAAACCAAAAACCAGGCAATGGAATAAAACAATAGACATTGCCAAACACATTAGACAACATGGCTTTACCTCAAAATATACCGTACAGTTTATCTCTTAGCTTCAATAGATTGATTCAACAGACCACATAATAGCAAGAACTCAGGCAAACAGATGCATTGGAGACTAGTGTGCAGCCAAGGAGGCAGACCACTTCTGAAGGCTTTTCTTTCCCCCAACAACAAAAAAGTACTACTCCACAATCATGATAAGGAAACAGCCACAAATACAAAACAGTAATCCCAACTGAAGCCCACAGACAGGAGGGAATGGAAAAGGTTCAGGGATTGATTGAAAAACTAAACTATTGAGACATACAACACCATGACCAGGATGTGACTTATTTTTTTAGTAAATGTCTACAGAATGTATTATGGGCTAAATATGCGCATGTATCTATCAATTTATGAATGATCATATGTCTGTTGTGTATTTATATATTTACAACTTCATACTTTGCTGCTTCCAACTGACAGCTTGGTAATGAAATTTGTGTTTATGTAGCAAATCTTGCATCATGTTTTCATTGAGGCTTACAGCACAAAAAAGTAGTGTGGCATGTGTGACAAATGGACACTACAAATCTATTAAAAAAAATGCATACCACTGATCAGAAAGAGTCGGCCTGATAAATGCATAATAATGTCCTCCGTGCACCCCGCCACTGTGTACCAAAACACTGCAAACAAAGCAAAATACATAAATACTAATGGTACCATGAACAGAAAATACAATTAATGGTACGAGTAAGAAAAGCACAAACAAGTTTAGAAATGGGGTCAATGAATAAGATTTGTTATAATATTTGTTAAGTGATTAAATTACCATTTCCTATTAGTTTAAGCTTTGGAAACAATCGGTACTTTATCATGATATCAAAGCAAGTGATTATGAGTTTGAACCTTATCTCCACTCTACCTCCAACTTAAACAGTTAAAAACTCCACACGTTCAGCTCCATTTTTTTTTTTTTTTCAAATTTGATAGTTACAATTGGGTTGGAGGATTCGAACTCTAGATATCTCCATTGAAAACAAACACTAGGAGGTGCTAGTTGAGCTACAAGGCTCTTAAGAATAATGCGTAATTTATCAAAATTTATGGTGGAATTAAACAGTATATCCATTCTTGAAATTTTTCCCTTCACTCTGTCCTACAATAACAATGAGAGTTCCCATATGTTTCAGACTTTAAAAAGGGAACAAAATGTAGAAAATAAGTAGCACTCTCAAACCAATCTACCTAAGCATACAAGTGTACAAATATAGTAGAGCACATAAAAACATCACGTTAATATGAATTTTTTTTTTTTTAAATCCTATTATGGGAGCAAGCAACACA
Organism: Quercus suber; assembly: GCF_002906115.3. NCBI lineage: Eukaryota > Viridiplantae > Streptophyta > Magnoliopsida > Fagales > Fagaceae > Quercus > Quercus suber. The sequence goes on along the minus strand of NW_027069755.1, from coordinate 550,766 downwards.
AGCAAAGTTCTGCAGACCAAACCAGATAAGAAAAATAAAAAAAAATCCTCCATTCTTTGATAAGTTATATATATATATATATGTGTGTGTGTGTGTGTGTGTGCGTGCGTGCATGCATGCATGCATGTATGTATACTCCATGTAGACTGCTGCCTGACTGTATCATGATTGTTCATGGATCACAGTAATTTTATAGTACTTTGGCTTGGTCCACCGCAATTATTACACATCTGAAAAGTATTCAACCACGTAAATGAGAGCAGAGCATCTAAAGATGCAACACTTCCCCCATGAAGTATGGAAAGTATGTTTTAATCTAACACAATACAAAGATCCACATGTCTTGTCTACAAATAACATTGCGACTCTAAATACCATGTGTAATAAATATCACCACAAAGCTTGGCTATATGCGTAGACCAAACAGATAGTGATAAATCGCAAATGGCAAAACAAATTAATATTATTACCTGTGAAGCGTGTAAAGATTACGAACACTTCTATCAGCATCGGGTGATAAATATTTGCCATTCTCCCGATCAAGGTCAAGTTCCAATGGGAACTCATAACGATCATTTATCTACACAAAAAGGAAAAGAATTCTAATCATTTCTGTCAAACTGAATAATTATAACATAAAACAGCAGAGTTTAGAGCAAAAATGTATAATATATGATTTTTAATGTATAATATGTGAATGGACACAAAGAAAAAACATTATTTGACTACTGACCTTCACCATCGTGTCCCGCATAAAATCATATTCAAATCGTTTTAACTGAAGTTGAAGTACCGGGGGGAAGTCAATGAACAACACCCCCTTCTTAGCATCCTGAAAGAATCATGCAATATTATGAATGATAGTATCTTTTTTTCTTTTTCTTTTTTATAGATAATCAGAAAAATATTATTAATGAGAAAAAACAAGAAAAGTACAAGTTGTTCATGATGATGAACAACAAGAAAAAAAGAACAAACAGCACAGCAAAACAAGAAATCAGGAAACTAAGCTAAGGGAATGGATAACAAAAAGGAAGAGACTTATGGGGTTGCTTTATGAGTGAAATCAGTGAATGGTAGTGTCTGAACTTTTCTCTTTCTCCTTTTTTATACTTCTTTGATTTTCTAATTTTTTTTATTTAGCTTTGTTCTGCCATTTCCTACTCTTGGTGGTTTTCTTCTATACTGCCTGTGTACTCAGATTTTGCTCCTCTTTGTGCTTCCGTAATATATCCAACTGACTTAGTCAAAAAGAAGAAAAAAAAGAACTGGTGGCTAGATGTGCAGCACAGTTGATTATTTTGTGGTTTCAATGTATTATTCCATCTGCAGAGTGTAAAAATTTTGGCTATGGATTTAACTTCTTTTTTCTAATTATTTGCTCCAGTTGTTTAGAATGTGTTCAAATGTAATCACATAAGAAATTTCTATTTTATGGGTTGATTTCTTAGATACTATTATTCATAAAGGGGTGTTGCTGTGCTGTTTATTCTCAAAGGAGGCCTTAGTGTTACTTCCATCTGCAGAGATAATATTATCTCCAAACAGCACAGCAACACCCCTTTATGAATAATAGTATCTAAGAAATCAACCCATAAAATAGAAATTTCTTATGTGATTACATTTGTACACATTCTAAACAACTGGAGCAAATAATTAGAAAAAAGAAGTTAAATCCATAGCTAAAATTTTTGGTTTATTGTATATATAATTTCATTTCACCCCAAAATTCCTATTTCACTCCAAACTTCCTATCCAGGTTTAAAAACCAAAAACATAGGTCATTTCGGAATAACCTAGCGAGACCGGATTTTTCATGATAAATTATATTTTAATATTTATATATACAATAATTCCAACATGTTTTGAGATTTGGACTGATAAAACCAATATCTTTTTTTCATAGGTAATAAAACCAATATCTCAACCACTATATTTTAAAAACGATAAATGTCCTTTCTACCAGATTTTTTGTATAGATTTATATAATCACCTATAATGCAACCACGGAAAATTAATTTGTTACTGGTTCACAAATTCGCCTATCCAAGACTTATTTTATGGTGCCCACGTGTTAAGTCCAATTGAATTAAAAGTCATGTGGCTCCAAAGTCTAGTTATATGTGTCCTAGAGTTAAAACAGATTTTATTTAACAAGTTATAGTCAATTTTGTCTTTAGGAGCAACACTGTAATTTATGCAACCCCTACAAATTAAGGGTATTTTGGTAGTTCAGTTTAGTCTAGAAATTTCTAAAAGATCCTAAGTATATTATGTTTTATGCTCTTTGAATTCAAGTTAGTATTTAATTAGTTATTACCTTATTAGTTATTAAGTTTACTACTCTAAATAGACTATATATATATATGTATGTAAGATAAGTAAATGCGCTTTTTATGGAACAAGATTACTTCATGGACATGTTAGGTCTAAAGAATTATAGAAGATTATGTACAGAAGGATAACGATACTGAAAACCCAGGAATGGAATTACTATTAGTAAAAACCCATGCTCAACACCAATCGAACAACATGCAAACAACTCAAAAAATTGTAGCCCTACGGATTCCACACCCTAACAATCTAACAAACAGCTCTATCAAATGTATTGACGATTAAGTTCCCGCCATAGAGTCCACAACAAACATAACAGGACCAAATTCCAAATATCTGAAGAACGCTTACCGAACCAAATTCACCAACCAAACAAGAGGTCAGTGAACATTTCCAGTAGCACCCAATGAAACCCAAAGGAACAAAATACAAAACTCCACAACGCAAAAATGAGTTCTTATATTTATTTATGCTCAATGTACTAGAATAATAAAGGCTTCTTTCTTTCCTTCTCTTTTTTTTTTTTTTTTTTTTGCTGCTGTTCATACAGTGAATAACCCCTGAACACCATAAATTTCTCTCTTTTCCTTCTTCCTTAAACCCCAAGTCATGCCCTTCCGCTTACCTATCAAACCCTATAACCTCACGTACTTTCCCTTTTATTATACATACATATATATATATATATATATAAAGTAAGAATAATTTTATTAAAAAAAAAAATAATAAGAATACTTTCTGCAATAAGCACAAAGTAGCCAAAAGAAAACAAAATTAAGTACAATAAGAAAGGGACTATAGACATGGGAATGGAGTCACTAGATGTGAATCCCCATGTACGACACCAATCAAACAAATTTCCAACAAATAAGGCCAAAAGCTGGTCCTCTGAACTCTCCAAATACTCAAATGTATGTCTGTTACACCCTCCAAATAATTCAAATCAAACATAAGGGCACTAAATTCCAAATACATGAAGAATGCTTCCCAAACCAATTCCTCCAACCTGATATCTAACTCTTAATATTTGTGGCCAATATTTCAAGATACCATTATAAGTTTCTATAAGAAAACCAAGACCCCGCCAAAATTCAAAACCATGATTAACAAATTTCTTTTCAGATAGGTATTGAAGATTTTTATTGAAAATTTTAAAATTGCATACTCTCTGTGAACACAAGCAGTGTAATACTCTCCATGCACACAAGAGGTGTAATAGGGATACTACAAATGTCATCTAAAGTTACATATATCTAGAAATTCCTCCAAAGTAGAAAATGAGTGACCGCTCAAATCAATCATCCAATCATACATCGAGCGTAACAAAAACAGTTTTAACTCTGAAGGAGAACACTCAATCCCAAATAGTCTCTCCAAATAGTCAAATGATGCATAATAAAATTGCCTCCAAAAGTCAGCAAAACTAGGCCTGAGCCCCCTTTCCAACAAGCCAGCAAATCCACTACCTCTTTGCCATAATCCAATGTAGTCCGAATAAACAAAACACCAACAACCATAGACCATACACATACTCACAGTGAAAGAGCAAATAGACTGTAGACTCCCCACTGTTCTTGCACATGCAACACCACTCTACAATACATATATTTCTCTTTTGAGGATTATCATAGTGAGAATCATTCCTCTAGGGTTTTATAACAACAATGCCAGATGCACCTGCAATTCGATTAAATCTGCCAGTAGACAGTAGCTCTTATTATTGCAGTCTCGGATCTGTTGCTATGCACACAATCACAGAGAATCGATACACTCTCAATCATTGACCTCAACAATTAAACTCATGTGGCCATGCAGCACAAATATGGAACATGGAACTATACATTTGGCAGTATGTCAATTGCACAAAGTGCAAGCCGCATATATGGTGGGATCATGCCTCCTGCTCCTAGAAGCAATTACATAAAATGAAGTTGCCAGTATGTGTGCACATATCAAATCCTGCCATATATGCGTGAAAATATGAAATCCTTCCATATATGTAACAGAAGAGGAAAGGTTTTAAGATTTTGGAAGCCGATGTTACATACTTTAGCAAATAAGTAGATATTAATGGTTAATACAAACCTGTGGATACACCGCAGACGTAAAACTAATTTCAACCAAGAAAAATACTAGATTACAAATAATGTAAGTGTTTCTGGTTTCTCATACGACACCAAATATATATACATATATATATATATATTCCCATAGCACTTTTAGGATCACAATAAAATAATTCCAAGCTAGAAAACATACAAAATAAATAAATGAAGAATTTTAAACATGAGTAAACACTGAACACTTTCAACAATTTTAAAAGATTATAAACAGACAAATAAATTTCCCACAATTACCATTGAAGACATTCAACAAACTCAACAATTTTAATTAGATTTACTATCTTGGCATGAATTCTACTGAGGGTTAAATAAGATATTTACAGTATAAAGATGCATACTGGCAAGTAGCAACTAACCTGCAATCCATAGTGTTCAGCGTGATATTTATTATCACCCTCAAGACGTTCGACTTCCACATATTTATCAAATGAGGCATAAACATCCCGACAACCTTTGACATCAAGCTGAAGATCTGCCATATGCATATAAAGAAGTTCATGCCATAAAACACAGGAGAAGCAACAAAATCCTCATTCAAATTTGAAGAAAACATTACCATAAAATGATTCCTTTCTTGTTGATTTGTAATCCACATTAATGCATTCAATGTAGTTCATATGATGCCCTTCAAATAACTTCTGTATTGTTCCCTCTACAACAGTTCCCTATTGACAAATCAACAAAAACCTAGATTTTTAATAAGTCTCACATCTGAAAAAACCTCATGAAGAGAAATCCCGTCAAATTTTTACCTTCATTTTGTCTTCAAGTTTTTCAGAAAGAACCCTATTAAGTTCTTGCACATCATGCTGCATAAAAGAATCATATGTGTCCCATCCAAAAGACTTGGTCAGCTCTTTTGTTGCAACACTGTTGTCACTGTACTGGAGCTTGTAAAATAGGCTCTGCAGAGCCAAAGGAATGCTAGCTGATGGCAAATCATTTTCAGTTGTAGGCATATGGTACACAGCCTGCAATATAAACCCAGGACGTTAACTTCTAAAGTAACCACAAAGGGGACATTTTCAAGTGCTACAGAAAAAATTAAGCATCAGTGCTAACCTTCCTAAAATAAGGAATATGGAATAGAGTTTGGAGAAGTGAGTTCATGTAACATGTTGCTCCTTGGTTCTTGAGTCCAACATAACCAGTCTCCTTTTTTGAGTCGTAAGTCCAATAATCCACAACCCTACGAACTAGAACCTCAGCTTCAATTATGACAGAATCATTGACAAGATAACCTCTACTAGGATCGTATAGTTCGCCAAGAGGCATAAAGGACGTGAAGCCCCAATCACTTTCTCGCGCATTGAACTGATGCTGTGTGTCTGCATAATGTGAATATGATGGGAGTCACAACAATAATTATGGGTACACCCAAACAACAAAGACAACATCCAGTTATGGGACAAGAAATCACTATTGACCAAACCAAATTTGAACGTCAGTCTAAACCCATAATCACTTTAGAGTTTTCAAATCACATGGTCTAAATCACCAAGTTGCAGAGAACAGGCAAGAGTCAAAACATAAATATGTTTAATAATTCGGCTAAGGACGTGCTTAGAAGTATCTAGACACATGCTCAATTGCTGTAACAAACAAACAGAAACGGGCATGTGCTGGCAGGTTAGGCAAGTTCAAACATGCTATTTTCATTTAATGTAAACAAAAACATTTTTTTTAATAAGTAAATGTAAACAAAAACAATTATGGATTACTAAAGAAAATTGTAGCATTACTTATTTCGCATTTAAATTGGCTCTCACTCCTTGAGCTCCTTGCCCTTTTTTTTCTTTTTTCTTTTTTCTTTTTTCTTTTTTGATGAGTACGAAATAATATATTTAGGGAAGACTACTTCATTAAAGATATGAAGTAGCCCAAAAATATAAGAACAAGCAACAGAAAAGAAAATAAAAAATTATGTGCAAGAAGTAAGGGAATCTAAAAACTGTGGAATTGAATCCCTAGAAGTAAATGACCAATCAAACAGGGTTCCTACAAATAAAGCTAGAAGTTGATCACCAGTAAGCACCAAATCTTCAAATATATGATTATCACGCTCCCTCCAAATAATCCACATCACACAATGTACTACCAAATTCCAAATATTGGAAGAATGTTTTCCCAACTAGTTTCTCCATCATGCCAATAAGTCACTAACCCTCTTGGGTAAAACCCAACTCACACCAAACGATCTAAAAGCAAAACTCCATAACCGAGAAACCTCCCCACAATGCAACAGGAGGTGATCAACAATCTCCTCACTACACCGGCAGAGGCAGCACCAATCCACAAATGTAAAGCCCCTTCGCCTCAAATAATCGCCTGTGAGAATCTTCCCCCACATAGTCGTCCAAACATAAAAAAGACACTCGCCATGGAGCCTTCACAACGCAAATACTTTTCCAAGGAAAACTAGTAGAGCTAGATCCCTTAGAGCACCATAAAAGGACTATATGTCAAAATCCCCCTTTGACCTTAACCCCCACCTCATCCTATCCCATCCTCATTTGAAGGTTTATGCAGCTCCAAAGTGTGGAAACCCCCCCCCAACCAACTCCATCTCCCAATCATTAAAACCACGATGAAATGGTATACCCCAACTCCACCCTTCCTCCACAGTTTGATTCACCAACACATCTACACAGACACATCCCTAGAAATAGCAATCTCAAATAAAATCAGTAAAGTTACTTTCAATGGCTAATCCCCACACCAGTAATCATGCCAACACCAGACCCTACTCCCCAAATTATGATTAACATTGCCTAGGGTACATTAGTCTAACAAGGCTAGCCCCAACTGCCAACAAACTAACTCTTGCATCTTACTCAATCCTTCAAACATGGGAGAATTCTTGGAATCATTACAACTCATTACTAAAACCATAAAATGATAAAAACTGCTACCTATGCCTCCTCCCCATCACCCCCCCCCCCCTCCTTCCCTCATAAAGAAAAAAGAGAAAAATCCCAAGGAATAATATAAACAAGGGGGTACCTTTTTCCCCCCCCCCCCCCCTCCTTCCCTCATAAAGAAAAAAGAGAAAAATCCCAAGGAATAATATAAACAAGGGGGTACCTTTTCTAACTGAGTACTTATGATGAATTTGATTAACCACAGCCAAGCTAAACTGTGCATATCTACTCCACCCATAAGGCAGACTTGATGAATCGGCAACATCCAAATACATAGACAAGTGGTCCACATTGTTTCCCTTTGGGAAAATAAGCACACGCCTGCCCAAGCAAAGCAAACAATAAGATGAGCGATGGAAATACACACATAATGAAGGTTCAACACATTTCAACAGTGAAAAGAAACTAACAATACCATTTAAAACCACCAACAACAAATAATTCTGAATAGAGCTTCTTCGCATTCAGCCTAGAAAAGTTGTCAATCCTCCACGTGAACCTCGATGATGGAGGATCCTCCACTGGCTGGTTCTCCACAGTACTAGCAGTTTCAGTTTGTGCTACAACTAGCGATTAGAAAAAAAAGAACCATAAACACATAAAATAGATAAATAGCTTATATCTTAGCACACCAGCAGTAATCGAAACCTATAATGTACTGTGACCACAATGTAAACTAAAACCAGAACTCCATTTGGCTGCCCCAAAAAAAAGGCAAATAAGTCATATTCATCTCTGACAGAGTAAGCTATTTTATGTGGTAAGTTACACACACACACCCAAAGGGTCTTGAACCCACAATTTCAGCCTCCACCTAGCACTTATAAGAGAAGGAGAAGGTGCCAAATGAGCCAAACTGTCCAAGAAAAATCCAACAAGCACTTCCCTCATTGGGATATTGGGGAAAAAAACAAAAAATTGCTCTCACATTTGCTCACATAGGCAATAAGGATACTCCAAAAATGCATTCTAGAATCCTAACAGCTACTTTTCACTAACTTTACAACATTTTATTGGCAACCAAAACAACTTAAACATTATCTTATCATTTAACGAATTCAATCGGATCAACAAGCACTGAAAAAATTAAACCCGAAAAGATACAGATCAAAAGAAAGACTAGAATCACACCATCCATTGGTTGGTGATTGTTCTCAGCTAAATCGGAGTGCGGCACGAGCATCTCCTCATCCTCCTGTTGCTGTAAACAGAGCACACCAAAAAAAAAAAAATCAGTGTATTAAGATCCAAAAAAAAAAAAAACTAAACCCTTAATTAATTAACCCAAAACCCCTAAAATGGCCAAAATCCAAGCATCAATGCGACATATAAGCATAATTGAACTGAACTGAAACGAAAAAGCCCTAGATTACCCCAACCCCAAACAGAACCAAAAAAAGCTCAATCAAGATATCGAACTGTGTACGAATTGAAAAAAAAAATTAAGACGATCAGTGAGATTGAACCGTACGATTAAGGGCATTGAAGTAAGAGCAATTTAAACTAAAATTAATTAAAACGCGCACACATATATATATACACAAATAGAGAGAGAGAGAAATAGGACATACATCAATAGGAGCAGGAGTCATGACAGTCATGGTTGAAGAAGGGAATTAAGGTTTCTGCTGCGGCTTTCGAAGGAAAGCGGAATTCCTTCCCGATAGAGAGTGAGGGAAGAGGGGGGGAGGGGGGGGAGAAGAGAAGAGAAGAGAGAAAGAGTGCGAAGCGAGAAGAGAGAGAGATCACACCAGAAGAAGCTGGTCGATGAGAGGGAGCGAGACAGAAAGAGAGGTCTTGGTCTTTTATTTGTGTAGGGATATTTTCGGTAATTTGGGAGCTTGTGTTGTGATACGGGTAGACTGGGTAGACAAGAAATTGGAGATGACGATGCTATTGGTTCCGTACGCTAATTGTACACTCTATGACCGTAGAGGGCAGCGGGTTAAAGACTGACGCTTTGTGATTGCTCTCTCTCTCTCTCTCTCTCTCTACCAAATAAAAATCAACTCGTCGGGACGCGCACTTTGGGGGAATTACTAAAGAGTTTTTAGGACTTTGTTCGTCTCATCTTTTTTAGTCAAAAAAGTTATACCTAATCAGTAATCACATAGAAGCCGGTTTTAATTTTTTTTCTTTTTAATAAGATAGAATTTATTATCTAACCTAATCTAAATGTGTATATATATATATGTGTAAAACTCTCTCCTAGAGACTTGAATCTCGGCTTTTATCCTCCATATCCCACAAGCATTTATACTTATAGAGTGACCACCGCATCAACGGTGCACGATGGTAGTTTTACGATATGTTTATTTAAGCAAAAATGTTTTCTAGAAAATGAATCATTTTTTAAAAAGTACTATCTATAAAATTATCTCATTTTTTATGTTTGGTGATAGCTTTAAATGAGATGAAAAATAATCTTATAACTTCCCTTATTTAGCTTGTTTTCCAAAAAAAGTTTAATGAAAAATAATCTCTAAAAATAAGTCATCATTTTTTGGTTGACCAAATATAGTTTTCCTTTGACTTATATTTTTTATACTACCAAACACTGAAAAATACGGAAAATTATATTTACTAAGGCTGCGTTTGGTTCGATGTAAATTGAATTCCGAGTGTAAAATGAATGCAAGGGAGAGTGAATTCCCATAAGGAAAATGAAATTCAGATGTTTGGTTCTACAATGGAAAATAATCCAAAAAACGATTTCTGGTGTTTTGTGACATTCTGAAAATGCTATTTTCCTACAAAGTTTTCACATTTTCCCAACCATTTTCTCAGCTCCCAAACAAATTTTATAACAAAAAATTCAAAATATAAGCTTAACACAACCAAAAATTAAAATAAAAACATTGTTTATTCATAAACTAGTCAAATTGGGAAAGAAAGAAAACGAGGGAAAGAGAGAGAACGAGGGAAGGAGAGGATCGGAGTGGGCTGGAGGACAACGGTGGCTAGATCAGGTGGGTTTGGGGGTGGAGTGGAGTGGACTGGTGATCAGTGGCGGCTAGATTGGCAATTGGTGGTGGCAGTTAGATCAATTGTCAAGATCGATATCGAGCTTGGGGCTTCGAGCGACGAGATAGGTGGTTCGATCTAGAGGCGACAGCAACAGCGGGGGTGTGTGGTGGGTTGTAGATCGATGACATGCTTGAAGATTCGGCCATGGTTGGTTAGAGGAAAAGAGAGAGAACGAGGGAGGAACAGAAGAGAGACGGTGGACGTAGCTTGCACGGCGGACGGCAGATGGTGGACGAAGCTTGCACGGTAGACGGCGAATGATGGGCGGAGCTTGCACGGCGGTCCGATTCCTCTGGTGCTCTCTCTCTCTCTCTCTCTCTCTCTCTCTCTTCAAGTTGTTGAGTTATTCTTGCACGGCGGTCCGATTCCTCTGGTGCTCTCTCTCTCTCTCTCTCTCTCTCTCTCTCTTCAAGTTGTTGAGTTATGAGTGAGGCTGGAAATCATTTGAAGGTAAAATGAGTCTAAAATTGGTTTTACAGAGTTGGGGTGGCTATTTTACAGCCAACTTAAATTGGTTTTCAGTTTGACCGAATTTTCATGCACGTCCAAACACCCCTCAAGGGTGTAAAATATTTTTCGGATTTCCTTTACCACAAAAACAAACGCAGCCTAAAGTTTCCCATTGAAACAAACAAAGCATTAGAGTAAAATACACTTTAGTTTTTAGCCTTAGCTCTCGTTTGGGAGGAGTGAATAAATATGAATGAAAATAATAATTTTATAATACTATTTCCTTCCCTTATTTTGAGAATTTAAGTGGAGATAATGGAAAGTTTATTCCCTTATTTGGGAGTTTAAGTGTAAGGGAATGAAATGAGTAGGAAAAAACACTCATTCCTCTCTATTCCCTTAAAACCTCAAATTTTCATTCCCAAGAAATTGGGAGGAATTGAAGGGCATGAAATTTGATTTAATGTTTTTTTTACTAAAAATCCTAAAATACCTCTATATAATTAACCATTTATTTTAAAATATGAGTTTAATAGTAATATTGTTTTAAAATGATTCAATTCTTTTCCCTCAATGTTACTCCCAACAAATATTACTTACATTCCATTCATTTTCATTTCTTTCCATTCCTTTATTTTAAAATATCCAAACAATATTACTTAATTTCATTCCATTCATTTTCCTTACTTGAATACATTCTATTTTGTTTCTCAAAAAAAAAAAAAAAATACATTCTATTTTTTTTTATTCCCTTATAATCATTATATTTTATTCCATTTCATTCCCTTATGAATTTCCAAACGAAGCCTTAAGGTTTTGGGGATTATTTTCAATTTGGTATTTATGACTCTATTAATAATATGGCCATCCATAATATGTTTTTACGTTTGTAACAATGAAATTAGTGTATGTCATAATATTTCAAAGCTAATAATTGCTAAGCATGAAAAGGCACTTAAAGGTTAGATTATTGCCAAAGGTAGATGGCATAAGCTATGGGACCTAACTGAGGTAAGGGATAATAAATCCCACATCATCTTAATAGGGGGAGGTTCTACGCCCTGTATGGAAGGCTTTGGACTCCAATTGGTGTGACACGTTTTAAAACTATAAAGGGTAAACCTAGAGTGGACAATATCATGTCAATGATGAGTTAAGCCATGACATAATTAATATGAAGGCGTAATCAAATATAAATGGCCAAAATTAAAATTTTGAAATGTAAATGACCAAAATGAAAACATACCCAAACTTTAAGTTTAGCCAAGTTGAGCTCAATCGTTAATCATTTTGGTCAAGCTAAAAAGCCTGAATTCAACTTTGCTAAACTTGATTCATTAGTCAAAGTCGAGCTCGGTATCAAGCTCTTTAGCTCACAATCCAACATAGGTGCGCTATTAAATGCCTAGATTTCAAAAAATGATGTAAGCAAAAGCAACATATTAATCTCGTCAAGCTTATTACTATATTAAGCTTAAAGCCCTTAGTTTTGGGTTTGACAAGTTGTCACAGCTCTAAGTTCCCAATTAAGTAAAGACTCAGCAGATAAGAGTTTATTTGTCAAACTCATGTCAAGCTTCTTACCAAACTTATGAATGAGCATAACCGTGACTTGATTTATATTAAGCTTTATTTTCCACAAACATATTCGTGAAAATTTGTTTTTAATTTTTTGGCTTGAGTACAACTTGTTTGTTAAGCGAGTCTAAAACTAAGACTCATTAACAAGTGTTTTACATAACCAAACTTGAGCTATTTATAATCGACTTAATTCATTTACAATCCTAGGTCTTCATCGTTAAGCATTTAGTGGTTGCTAAGCAAAAGTGATTGGTCTAAACATGAGGGGCTATTAAACGATGGTGGCTAATCTAGCTCGAGGGAGTGACGGGAAGCAAACAAATCGTTATCAAAGATGTTTTAGGATATATAAGAAAATGATTCGTGAGGTGTATATATGTATTTGAAAAATGTGCAGTTAATAAATATATGAGAGTGAGTTGTTCCTAACAAAAATTGAAGAAATAATGCAACACTAAATGTGAATGCTATAAATTGCATTTTTGTCTTAAAATACAAGAAATATTAAAAGTTATAATTCTTTTTTTTTTTTTAAGAATAATTAAACTCGTTTAAATTTCTTTAAAAAATTGAATAATTCCGTACGCTTTTTTTTTCAATTTATCTGCATGGTATACGACCTATTAAATAGATTACTAATAAAAAAATTTAATTAGGTAATGTTAGCATTGGTAAATTGTATTTGTTGTACCTTTAGTTATGGTCAATTTGATTAGTCTTTCAATTTTGGGAAACTTTAATCCAATCATCTTTTTTTTTTTTTCTTTTTTTTTTTTTTAAAAAAAAAGAATTACAATGAATCCCTCGTTATAAGAGGAGCTATATCATCAGGAATGGACTCAATCCAAACCTGCAACTTGTTAACTAACTTTGAACGTCTAGCAAGAAAATGGGCAATAGAGTTGCCTAAAGGTTTGACATGAACAAAATTACAAACTCAAAAATCAATAGCTAAAGCAAGAGTATCCTGCAACACATGACCATATTCTGGATGCACCACCTCCCTAGATAGTAAAGCTCTAATAATTACTTCTGAATCACCTTCACACACAGCCTTAAAGATGCTTAACTCTTTTGCAAAGATTAGAGCACAGCGACAAGCTAGTGCTTCAACAGTTGTAGCAGACTTAAGGATTGAGATGCGTTCTACCAAGGCTCCCACAACTCGATCACTAGAATCACAGATCACCACTCCTAGTCCTGCAGCACCCAGGTCACTAAAAAGGGCCCCATCAAAGTTGATTTTGTAGAGTGGAGAAATGGGGGGCATCCACCTAACAGCTCTTGAACAAATCTAGCAGAGTTTCTTTTATTCCAAATTGGCCACATTAAATAGATATAAGATTCACATCAACTCGGTCCCTCAATGAAAACAACACTTCCAACAAATCAGCAAAAGCAATGAACTTTTGTTTTGTGTATTTCATTAATTCCACATTAGCTTCCCATATAACATACAACCTATGACAACCCCATAAAACATGTATTGTATCCTCTTAGACAGCTTTACAATTTGGACAGTAAGCTGTTTGAACAACCTTCCTGCACAGCAAGTTGTATAGAGTAGGTAATGCTTCATTTGTTGCTCTCCAAATTAAATGCTTAACCTTGTATGGTACCTGCAAACTCCATATGCCCTTCCATAATTGGCTATTTCTTCTATTTGTTGAACGGGTTGGTTTTTTATTCATCTCAGACAGTGCCAGCAACTTATATGCTGTCCAAGTTGTATAATCACCATGCTTATCAAAGCGCCGTGGTTCACTTTGAATAATCTGAGAAATATCATTTGAGTTGCTAAAAACAAAGAGGACTACATGACCCTCGAGTTTTCATGTTTTAAAACCGTTAGTAGATCTTCATAGTTGCCTAAAGGTTCGTCCTACTGCTTCCATATTCAACACACGTCTAGTTAAGAACTTGGCAGCTAAAATGAACTCCGGAGATCTAAGTCTGTTATGCAGTGTGAAACCTGAACCCTCCCTCTAATTGAGAGAGAGATTGTTCCAAGTTCTAGTAAGATCTTCCATAAGTAAAAAATGTGTTTCCCTAAAACCCATGAAGAAAAAAACCAACAAGCTCAAAAGTTAAACCTGTTACCTCAAGAGAACTAAAGCACCTTCACAAGGAAGGGACAAAACTATTATACTGCCTAAGAGAAGATGGCCAAAGCCAAAATTTTCTTAGCGAACAGAGAAACTTCGCCCCAATTTCTTATGAAAATGTTTGTTGGTGAAAAAATAAATTTTTTTTTGTTTAAAACTAAACAATTTTGTTATTCTGAGTAATCTTCGTTAATTTCTTTCTTACATGGCTGACATGTGAAGTGGATTACTGATTCATACAATCACACAACACCCTTTAACTATTATGGCATTTATACATATACATAAATGGGTCAATATCAATCTACAAATTATGTTGTATCTTAATTTTACACCACCTAATAACTTCTAATTAGAATATTTTAAAATTTTCCAGTCAAATTTTATTTTTAATAGGGTCATCTTCTGATACACACATAGTCTATTTATGTATATAAAGCTAGAAATCAGATAAAATCCAATTATATTTTACAATTTGAATCCGATTTTGTACCATATGTGTAATTTAATTTTTTTAATTTTAGTGGCAAATGAGAAATGACTCGCTGACAACAAGCAACTAAAAAATCGAGGAGACCACAATAATTACATTCATTCAGCTAGGTACACATTAACTAACTCAATTTCTCTCTCTTAGACCTTTGTTTTCTTTAATCTCTCTCTCAAATTCATAAAATAAACCAACGAAGGTAGTGCACCAAACTATATCTCTCTTGCTTCATCTTTAATTTTCAGCCTTAACCTCATAGGATCCACATGTCTTTAATAGTTACTTATTTTCAGGATATGTTAGACCAACCAAAGACAAATATGTTTCAATATTTTTAGACATAGAGACTGGAAAGGAGGCAAGGTTGTGGACTTGATGGATGCTTTGTTAGGGGACTCATACTTTGAAATGCATCGCATGACCAAAACATTGTTCCTTCTAATAAAATTATTTTATTGTATACGATCACATCATGCATGTGTGGGTTAGCATTTGTACATTTTAGACAAATTGGTCATGTTTGCTTTCTCTATGAAATCATATTGTGGGGCTTTTTGGAACATTTATGAGATCTCTTAATAGACCAAAAATTTCAGTGTCTTTTGCAGGATTAATATCAATGATATATATTTTCAAGTTTGTGTGTTTTGTTTTTTTTATTTTTTTTTTCTTTATGTTTTCACAAATATTTGTTTGTTTCGTTTTTCTATGATTTAATCAAATGTTAATTTTTAAATCAAAATTAGTTGAGACAAAAGTTAGGTTTTTCTTTATTCATTTTCTTTCTCTTTAATTGAATAATCATTTGGCCTTAAAAAAATTATAATAAAATGTAGTGGTGTTTTAGATTTTATGTTTTCATTAAAAAAAAAAAAACACTTTTGTGTTTTATTTCCAATTTTTATGCATTTCTAAGATTCAACAAAGTATTAATTTTTGAGGTCCAATTCCATTTCAAAGAAAATCCAAAAAACTCTATATTGTCTCATGAATTGACAAGTTGTATAGCTAATATTTGTATAAATTGTGTTAAGCAACACAGCTGACTTTATAAATATCACTGTCCCATGGTATCGCTAATATTGTATAAATTTTCCCAAGTACTACTAAAGAATTATTAAAAAATATATATATTTATAAAAAAAAAAAGTTAAAATAAGTCTAACAACAAAAATAATTCTTAAAAAATAAAAACGAAACCAAATGCTCCCAAAATGCTATGAATAAAAGATGAATAACAAAAATAATATAATATTTAATTTTCCACCATCCCATAGGATTCGAAGTCCTATAATTAAAAGACTTATGTTCTTCTTACTATGGCCGGTTTCAATAAATTTTAAAAGCTTAAATTGTCTCACATAATAACAAATGGCACAACAAATTTGGTATACGTTTAGCAGGTGCCATAGCCAACTTTGTAAAAGTCATTGTCATACTACTAAAATACCTTCTTTTTTTTTTTTCTTTTTTTTTTTTTTTAATTTACTTCACTAGAAGGAATTTCATTACCCTATAACTAAAAGACTTCTTAAAAAAATTTAATTCTCTTTTAAAAATGCAAAGAAGTTCAAGCACGACCACAATTCTTAAAAAAAAAAAATAATAATGCCAAAGAATTAACACAAAAAAAAAATCAAGTATTGTTATTGTAGTGGACCTTTTTTACAATGTTAGGCTGGGCTGCCACCTGCGGTACTGGGCTCAAGTGTTCTGAGTAAGGGAATTGAGACCGATCCAACTGCAACTCTCTTTGGTCTGGCTTGTACACAAACTATGCCCTTTTTTACCAGACTTTGATAACATACCCATGGTAGGCAGAGCTACTACGGTGAAGTTATGGCAGACAAATATAATAAAGATAACACAGAAATACTAGACATAATGGATAAAAGGGAGTGACAAGAAGTACCCCCGTACACAAAAGGTAACAGAAATAAATGGGGAAATAATAATAATGGGCTTCTTGGATCAAGGGGGAAAATCAGTCTGCCATGCCAAGTAATGCTACAAAGTTGAAACCGAGAAGGGAAACCACTTCCTCAATACAAATAATCTCTCAAAGAAAAAAGACTAATTGCTTTGAGGGAATGGGCCTAAATGGTTTATGTTCAATGAGGATCATTTTTCTTTGATAGAGGGCAGGGCTTTAGAGGGAGAGAGGAGACCAACCTATTGGTGCATGCCTGCCATTCTAAGTTCTTTGTCTTTCCTTTTTTTTTCCCTCTTCCTTTCTCAGTGCTTACTTTTATGTTATGATTTTCTCCTAGAGATTCATATTACCGTGATTATGATCCTCTTCTGTGCACAGCAATGACCCCTTTTTATAGTGCCTATCGTAACTAGTTTTTACTATTTTAATCTTTAACTACCTTTGTCTGGTATAGGTGTCCTTGCCGACCACTACTGATTCATCAGTAGTCCAGCCATCACCATTTACCTGTGCTAGTTGTGCCACTTCTCATTACCAGACAAAAAAAGCTATTTTGTTTGTTTGTCTTTCATAGCCCTCCTACCTGTTACAATGTGGGTGCGCTCTCTCTCTCTCTCTCTCTCTCTCTCTCTCTCTCTCTCTCTCTCTCTCTCTCATGGCATTCACCTTTTTTTTTTGTTTAAAACTAAACAATTTTGTTATTCTGAGTAATCTTCGTTAATTTCTTTCTTACATGGCTGACATGTGAAGTGGATTACTGATTCATACAATCACACAACACCCTTTAACTATTATGGCATTTATACATATACATAAATGGGTCAATATCAATCTACAAATTATGTTGTATCTTAATTTTACACCACCTAATAACTTCTAATTAGAATATTTTAAAATTTTCCAGTCAAATTTTATTTTTAATAGGGTCATCTTCTGATACACACATAGTCTATTTATGTATATAAAGCTAGAAATCAGATAAAATCCAATTATATTTTACAATTTGAATCCGATTTTGTACCATATGTGTAATTTAATTTTTTTTAATTTTAGTGGCAAATGAGAAATGACTCGCTGACAACAAGCAACTAAAAAATCGAGGAGACCACAATAATTACATTCATTCAGCTAGGTACACATTAACTAACTCAATTTCTCTCTCTTAGACCTTTGTTTTCTTTAATCTCTCTCTCAAATTCATAAAATAAACCAAGGAAGGTAGTGCACCAAACTATATCTCTCTTGCTTCATCTTTAATTTTCAGCCTTAACCTCATAGGATCCACATGTCTTTAATAGTTACTTATTTTCAGGATATGTTAGACCAACCAAAGACAAATATGTTTCAATATTTTTAGACATAGAGACTGGAAAGGAGGCAAGGTTGTGGACTTGATGGATGCTTTGTTAGGGGACTCATACTTTGAAATGCATCGCATGACCAAAACATTGTTCCTTCTAATAAAATTATTTTATTGTATACGATCAAATCATGCATGTGTGGGTTAGCATTTGTACATTTTAGACAAATTGGTCATGTTTGCTTTCTCTATGAAATCATATTGTGGGGCTTTTTGGAACATTTATGAGATCTCTTAATAGACCAAAAATTTCAGTGTCTTTTGCAGGATTAATATCAATGATATATATTTTCAAGTTTGTGTGTTTTGTTTTTGTTATTTTTTTTTTCTTTATGTTTTCACAAATATTTGTTTGTTTCGTTTTTCTATGATTTAATCAAATGTTAATTTTTAAATCAAAATTAGTTGAGACAAAAGTTAGGTTTTTCTTTATTCATTTTCTTTCTCTTTAATTGAATAATCATTTGGCCTTAAAAAAATTATAATAAAATGTAGTGGTGTTTTAGATTTTATGTTTTCATTAAAAAAAAAAAAACACTTTTGTGTTTTATTTCCAATTTTTATGCATTTCTAAGATTCAACAAAGTATTAATTTTTGAGGTCCAATTCCATTTCAAAGAAAATCCAAAAAACTCTATATTGTCTCATGAATTGACAAGTTGTATAGCTAATATTTGTATAAATTGTGTTAAGCAACACAGCTGACTTTATAAATATCACTGTCCCATGGTATCGCTAATATTGTATAAATTTTCCCAAGTACTACTAAAGAATTATTAAAAAAATATATATATTTATAAAAAAAAAAAGTTAAAATAAGTCTAACAACAAAAATAATTCTTAAAAAATAAAAACAAAACCAAATGCTCCCAAAATGCTATGAATAAAAGATGAATAACAAAAATAATATAATATTTAATTTTCCACCATCCCATAGGATTCGAAGTCCTATAATTAAAAGACTTATGTTCTTCTTACTATGGCCGGTTTCAATAAATTTTAAAAGCTTAAATTGTCTCACATAATAACAAATGGCACAACAAATTTGGTATACGTTTAGCAGGTGCCATAGCCAACTTTGTAAAAGTCATTGTCATACTACTAAAATACCTTTTTTTTTTTTTTTTTTTTAATTTACTTCACTAGAAGGAATTTCATTACCCTATAACTAAAAGACTTCTTAAAAAAATTTAATTCTCTTTTAAAAATGCAAAGAAGTTCAAGCACGACCACAATTCTTAAAAAAATAATAATAATAATGCCAAAGAATTAACACAAAAAAAAATCAAGTATTGTTATTGTAGTGGGCCTTTTTTACAATGTTAGGCTGGGCTGCCACCTGCGGTACTGGGCTCAAGTGTTCTGAGTAAGGGAATTGAGACCGATCCAACTGCAACTCTCTTTGGTCTGGCTTGTACACAAACTATGCCCTTTTTTACCAGACTTTGATAACATACCCATGGTAGGCAGAGCTACTACGGTGAAGTTATGACAGACAAATATAATAAAGATAACACAGAAATACTAGACATAATGGATAAAAGGGAGCGACAAGAAGTACCCCCGTACACAAAAGGTAACAGAAATAAATGGGAAAATAATAATAATGGGCTTCTTGAATCAAGGGGGAAAATCAGTCTGCCATGCCAAGTAATGCTATGAAGTTGAAACCGAGAAGGGAAACCACTTCCTCAATACGAATAATCTCTCAAAGAAAAAAGATTAATTGCTTTGAGGGAATGGGCCTAAATGGTTTATGTTCAATGAGGATTATTTTTCTTTGATAGAGGGTAGGGCTTTAGAGGGAGAGAGGAGACCAACCTATTGGTGCATGCCTGCCATTCTAAGTTCTTTGTCTTTCCTTTGTTTTTCCCTTTTCCTTTCTCAGTGCTTACTTTTATGTTATGATTTTCTCCTAGAGATTCATATTACCGTGATTATGATCCTCTTCTGTGCACAGCAATGGCCCCTTTTTATAGTGCCTATCGTAACTAGTTTTTACTATTTTAATCTTTAACTACCTTTGTCTGGTATAGGTGTCCTTGCCGACCACTACTGATTCATCAGTCGTCCAGCCATCACCATTTACCTGTGCTAGTTGTGCCACTTCTCATTACCAGACAAAAAAAGCTATTTTGTTTGTTTGTCTTTCATAGCCCTCCTACCTGTTACAATGTGGGTGCGCTCTCTCTCTCTCTCTCTCTCTCTCTCTCTTTCATGGCATTCACCTAGTAGCTCCAACACATTCCTACTTCTTTTGGGCGGCATGTCATCTCAACAGGATATATTTCCCCAAAAGGGCCTGAGCAGGAGCCCTAAAATAGGTTTTCCCCTCTCCCCACCGCCAAACGATGCACTCTTACCTCTGACTCGTGACCTCACCCCGTCCTGTATTGGCTGGGTACAGATTGGTGATTTCTGCGCCTTGCACATGCTTTTCTTCTATGTATGTTCAAAGCTTGCTTGCTGCTCATGCATTTACTGTGATCTGGAGGCTTGTCTGCATATTCTGCTGGTCATTTTTGACTTCTTATGGTGTAGGCTATTTTCTGATCTTCCATTCTCTATGCCTTGCTTCCTTTGGGGGCTGGGCTTTGTCGAATTGTGGGCTTTCTTTCCTTCAGCCTATTCTTTTACTCATTTTGTAGCCTTGCTATCATTTCCTACCATACCACGTTGTCATTCCTGCTGTGATATTATTTGACCCAATCCTGCTGGACCTCTTTGAGTCTGTCGTTTATTCTTCTCTTAATGACTTAGTATGATCATTGGTCCTTTTATTGTATTACTTGCGGGCTCCTGTGTCCCATTTGTTTCATCTTGGGCATCCTTAGCCTATTTGCTTTCCTTGGGCTTCCTTGACCCTTTTCCCAACTCTGCATTCTCATGGGTTTTTACTAACTTTTTTGGGTTTTTCAAGCCCAATTACCTTATCCCTCATTCTTAAGGCTCATGGATTTGCCATCAACCCCTTAGTTTCTTTGCTTGCATTACTTCGGGCGAGCTGTAGCCCATTCTCACTCTTCTACATCACATACTGCTCATGAGTTTGCGACTTTTCTCTTTTCGGACTCTTTTAGGCCCATTTGCTTCTTCAAGGCCCATTTGTTTATTTTATGGGCCTGTGATCCATTATTCTTACTGCTTAAGTTTAATAGTTTTTTTATCCACTTACTAACTCTTTTCTGCCCGTGTTACTGGGCTTCTTCTTTCTACTGGGCTTCCCAAAATGAGCATCAACATTTAGCCCCCTAAACATATGAAGCGTTCATGCGATTCATATGTGAATAAAAGACTTCCCTGCCCTTTCTATCTTTCCTTCTTTTTTTCCTTAGCGGGCTTTTTCGAATAGTGGACCCTATCTTATACATATGTGTATATATATATATATATATAATATTTTTTCCTGTGAACAATGTTGTCTCTTTGAATTTCTCAGTTTAGTAGTTATTCTGAAATGCAACCACTGTTTCATTAATTTCATCCCTCCTCTGATGGTTGACCCATCGCGTCCTTTCATGCTAGTATTAATGACGTTGGTATTTAAGAGAAAATTCATTCGTAATCCAAACACAAACATCTTCTCCCTTTCCAACACAAACACTTTCTCTGTTTCCCTTTCTTCACTGTTTTCCCTTTCTCGAACAGTCTTATCTATTTACTCAGATCATCTCCTACACTATGACGCTGGCAAAAGGCCAAAGCTCTTCCCACAGTAAGGGAAAAGAGACTGTCTCCGATCCTCCCACTGCATGTGATGTAGGCGAAAAGGCCATGTACTCCTCATTGAACCATTCCAACGAGAAGGAAATGCAGCGTGCCCCGGATAGCGAATGCACTCCTTTTATAGATCCTTGGTACGATATTCATCCCTATTTCCCGAAGGTTCCCGGTGATTACACGTCGTCGCCGCCGGACCGTGTGTGGCTTGCTCTTTGCCGTCGCAATACAGACGTTTCTTAGGCTCTGTTGGCTTTCTCGATCCCTGATCTTGTCATTCGCTAAGGCACTTCACTCCCGGTGCCCATTCACTTCGAATTTGGATCGAGCACTGCTTTAGGTTGGAGGGAATGGGTGGATAGGGAGTTATCCGATATGGGTTTCATGGGGTTGCTACAACAGGCCAGTGAATTGAAGGCTATTGTTTCATCCTGTTGTTTATCTAACTATAAGGACCTCTTCAACCTTCGCCATTTGGTCCATCGGTGATATACCATCACTCACACTTTCTTTCTCTCTTGCGATGAGATCACCGTGACTTTGGAAGATGTAGCAAATCAGTTGCTTTTGCCCATTCTTGGTGATGCTGATCCTGGCACTTTAGAGCTTTCTCCAAAGGAAGAGGTCGTGGAGGCTGAGTTGAAGAAAAGGATGAGTGGTAATGCAAAGTTGTCATTTTGGGTTAGTTCCACTACTAAAATTTTCGTTGCTGCTTTCCGTGCGGTCTTTATCACGTTCTGGCTTTGTAAGTTTATATTTGGCTCTCATCCCCACCATGTTGTGAAGCCTTTATATTTTTGATTAGCTATCAAGATATCTACTAGGGTAAGCCTGCCATTGGCTCCCATGTTTTTGGGACATTTGTATGTTCAGTTAGACATCATGTGGAGATATGAGAATTAGGCAGGCTCTTGTCATATAGTCACTACTTCCGTTCACAATACTATTTTGCAACACTTGTTATATGAATGTTGTGCCAGGTACTTGGTGAAGTACAAGCCCATTCGTTTTGCTAAGGAGAAATATCAGACGTGTCCGAGGGTCATTACCAATTTTCTGTGGCAAATTTGAATTTAACTTCCCATTGGCTTTTCGTTGGGTTGGTTTTAAGCCAATTGATCATTTTGCTGTTAAGTTCTTTGATAAAGAGGTTGGGTTTTCTTGGAGAGCTTACAGGAACTTAGGTACGGGTTACACATGTGCAGACTTTGTTATGGGTCTATTTGTTGACACTACTGAGACCACCACCCTATTGACCGATTTCGAGGAGACAGGGATTACTTACTTGGCAGCCACCAATGCTGGGTGGTTGCCTTATCTGGCTGACGAGAGCATTAGGTTTGTGCACTATCCTACCAACAAGGTGAGAAGACAGTTCGAGCTAGATCAAGATATCCTTGATGATCTTTCTTCTTTTATAGAGTCTCCCACTTCCATTCGACCATTCCTGTGGCATGCTACTTTTGAGTTTTGGAGCAAGCGTTTTACTACGGTTACTATCCCAGGTTCACAGAGAGAGGGCACTTGCATTCCTGCTATGCACGGGTACTGGCAGACTGTGATGTCTTCATTTGAGTAGGAATTGATGGGCAGCCAGGGTTTCTCTCTTATTCCTCTTGACAGACTTAATGCGATCATTTCAGCCAACCCTCAGCTGCTTCTACCCTCTAAATATGTATTAGCATATGCTAGGAAGCAGAGCCAGTCTGCCATTTTTGAGTAGGATGAGGAGAATAGGGGGTGCTTATGGCATGCCCGTGACTACCACGCAGGTTGGCAGAAGAAGGTAAAGGTAATAAACATTCCTGTGCCAAGTAAGAAAGGTTCTGCCTAGCCTAAGTCAGCCAAAAAATGTGGTGATTCTTCTAAAGTTTACTCAAACATTGTACCTTTTGAGAATGGTCTTCCTCACATAGTCAATATAGCTTTGGAGAGCCTTTCTCCTGCTTCTACCCGTACTCGTTCTGGCGTGTGCCCCACTGCTAGTAAGCATAAATTCACTGCTCTGCGGCTGCCTACTAATGCTCCTCCTTCTAGTAGGACATGAGGTAGTAAGAGAAAGACCTTTCATCTCCCTGTGGCCACCTCTACTAAGCGAAGAGTATGTTATCTCTAACTTTGCCCCCTTTTTTTTATATATATATACAAGGTTTTTCTTGCGGTTAGCCCTCATACGCTTGTTAACTCGTCTCTTCATCTCTGTCTTCTGCTTTCTTTTCTTTTGCAGTCTAAGCATAAGGAGGATGTATCTGCCACCCGTCTTATATCACTTGATGAGCCCAAGTTTGAGGTATTTCTCCTTCCTTCCTTCTTTATTTTTTTCTTCTCTTTTACCTATATTTCTTCTATCATATGCCATTGGTTATCTCATGTCCATACCCCTTTTAGCATCATCACTAGTTACAGATTCCTTTGTTCCTTTTTTTTTTTTTTTTTTTTTGTCCATGATAAGCCCAAGCCTATCTCTGTATATCACCCCACGGTTGAGGAGATTTTTGCCTCTATGGGCACACCCATGGAAGGTTTCTTTGACGGGGCTGAAGTATTGTTTACAACACTTACCGCTCCTACTGCTGCACATGGAGTTCCTGCTGAGGCTCATATCCTTTCCACTGAGCTAGTACCCATAGATGAGGGTACTCATACGGAAAGGGCTAGTGAGACTGCTCCTGCTCCTTCCAAGACACTTATTCCCTAAGAGAGAGTCATTCCTTCCACTATTGCTCAGACCGAGATTACTTCTCCTGCCACACCTCTCGATATCTCTACCAGTGATCCCTTCACAGCTCTGTCTCAGGCCGTGAAAAATGGTTCCTCCTTGGTGGTTACTCCTTCCATCCCAAGTTCTACCACACATGGTCCTGATGCAGACTTGTCTTCTGAGAGATCTGAGGATGTTCTCGAGGATCCTGATAATGAATCTACCATGAAAAAGAAGGTTTCTGATTATGAGGAGGAGGAAAGTGTTGAGCATGAGGCCCAATTCATAGGTATGTGTCTCCTTATTTTGCTAAGTTCCCTTATCCCTCCCTTTTTTTTTTGTTATCACCTCTTTATGCATATGTATTTGTGTCACCCCTTTGCTGCGGTCTCCCTTTATTTTGCCTGTTCATTCTTCTGGTTGCAGAGACCTCTAAGGATCCAGGGGTTGCAGCACACGTAGGGATGCCCACAGCCGCTCCTCCTACCATACCCGTAGCACCCGTTTTTACCGTTCCCATAGCGCCAGTTTCTACCCTTCATACAGCCCCCATTCTCACGGGTCCTAGTAAGTTTCTTTTCCCTTAACTCTTTCTTCATTTCTTCTTTGTGAGTTTATCCTTCCTTAGATCATGATTTCTCATATTACACTTTACGCTTCATGTTAGGTCTGCTCCCTACTGTCCCTTCTCAGCTTGAGGTAGGCAGCAGTTCTATTACAATTCCAGACACTGTGAGTGAGGCCACAACTTTCTTTACACACTTTGATCAGCTTGAGGTTAATGACCTCGATCCTGCAGATTTTTGGGGTTCTGGGCCTCCCTATGTAGACTTCCATGGTTTCAGAGTTCTCGAGGATTGTGCTTCTCATTTAGTGGTGGTCTACAGTAGCTGTAGTGACTTTATGCAAGGATTCCGCCTTGACCGTTCTACCAGAGAGCACTTCTTGGAGATGTTGGGGAGTGTGATAAACGATATTGAGCATAACTTTGTTAACACTATCTCTATCGAGAGGATCCTTCAGTGGAGGGCTGCGATTCAAGAGCTTGTTAGCGTAGGCTTTACTGTGAAGTTCATTCTAGATCATCTCCATGAGATTGCCCGAGCTTTCTTTATAAGGAAGGTTCAGCCTATTGTTAATGCTATCAACACACGCATCGAGGCTCTGAGGAAGGAGGTGGCTAACTTGGAGAGTCACCGTGAGCATCTTCTTTCCAGCATTGGTAGATCTAGTCGTTTTGAAGATCAACCCCTTATTTCTGGGCTTCGTTGATGATGATGTGGTTCCCCCCTTTTTTGTTGTTTTTCTTTTCTTATTACCCCATTTGGTACACTTTATGTTTCCTATAGCACTCATTTGGCAAGTTCTGCCATAATTTGGGTTTGTAACTATGACGCTATACTTTGTTACTGCTTTTGCTATTGCTATGACATAGAATGCTTTTATAATACTTCATACCTTTTTCTTTCATTACATACTATCAAAAGCATGTTACAATCATGTCTTGTGACATAGTCACTTGAAGGAAATAAAAGAAAAAACATTAAAAGGGACAACTACATAACTTATTCTTTTCAAGCATAATAACGTTTCAACCACTTCCCATTAATGGGATCCATTAGGTTTTTGCCATCCATTTGGATCAAACGGTATTACCCACTTGGATGCGCCTCTCTTATCACAAGGAGTCCTTCCCATTTTGGTACAAACTTAGATGGTCCTGCTATGGGATCCATTAGGTTTTTGCCATCCATCTAGATCAAACAGTAATACCCACTTGGATGCGTCTCTCTTATCACAAGAAGTCCTTCCCATTTTGGTGCAAACTTAGATGGTCCTACCATGCCTCGCTTGACATAGTCCACTACTTTTAACATGAGTTGCCCTTCCACGAACATTCTCTCTTTAGTCATTCTATCATAGGTTTCAGTCATCCTTTGTCTATATTTGCGGCTGCGCTCCCTCTTCCCTCCTATTATCAAGCTCTTCTAGGTCTTCATACCTTTCTGCCACAAAAACTTCCCTTTCTTTTTCTTTCTTTTGCATCTGCATAACTCTCAATGATGGAGTCATTCCTTATGCCGGGCTTATTACCTTTGTCCCGTAGACCAAGGAAAAGGGTGAAAACCCTATGGCTGACTTTGATGAATTTCTATAAACCAAAGAGCATTCGGCAGGTGCGTTGTCCATCCTCCTGTATACTTTTAGCTCATTTTACTGATGATCTTTATGAGGATCTTGTTTGTCGCCTCTGCTTGCCCATTTCCTTGAGGGTAATAGGGTGATGAACAATGGTGCTTAACTTGGTAAAATTTAAGTATCTTCCTTACATCACTATTGACAAAGAGTGTGCCATTGTCACTGATTATCCTGTGAGGCACCCCAAATCTCACAATTATGTTCTCTTTTATGAAGCTTGCTACTGTTTCTCCTGTGACTTTATGAAGTGGCACTACCTCGACCCACTTTGTGAAGTATTCTGTAGCCATTAGGATCCATATGTATCCACGTGATGGTGCGTTAACTGGTCTTACCAAATCAAGCTCCTAAGTGTGAAAGGGCCATAGAGTGACCATGTTGTGTAAGCTCTACAAATGGGTGTGAATCAGGTTGGCTTGTACTTGACAGCCATGACACTTTTTTACAAATTTCGCCGTATCTTTCTATATGGTGGGCCAATAATAACCTATTTGTAACAGGCATTTGTTCAGCTTCTTCTTCCCCTGGTATTCCCCATACTCTCTTGAGTGAACCTCTTTTATCATTCCTTTTGCTTTCTTGGGATCTAGACATTTTAAGGGGTCCCCATCATACCCTTTCTTGAAAAGGACTTCGTTATGCAAAAAGTAGTGTGTTGCCAACCTCTTAAACTTATATCTTTCAATGTGCTTTTATGGCAGGATACCCTCTGTCAAGTACTACATGAATAGACTTTTTTAGCCCTCGCTAGTGAACACAACGTAACTTTTTCAGCCCTCGCTAGTGAGCACATTGGGTTTGGACTTGATTTGCATCTTTACCTATATTTGGCCAATAGAAACCTGCTCTTTGAAATCTGCGGTAAAGGTTGACCTCTTCGCAAGATTCACAGGTCTTGTCATGTACTTCTTTTAACTTTCTTTGGGCCTCCTTTTGCCCTATGCATCTGGACAAAACCCCACTTGCATCCTATGGTACAATTCTCTTCTTACCAGGGCGTAGTTTTTGAGCACCTTTAGTTCTGCAACGTCTTCTTCTTTCATCAAGGCCTCCTTTATGGGAACTTGCCAATCTCCTTCACATTGTTCCTCCTGGAACCTTTCCTTCAACATCTCAATATTATACTATTTCTTTTTGATAACTTCTATCCTAGTGCTATCCCCTTCAAAAACTATTTGTGAGCCTAATGCGGCTAGTGCATTCGTAAACCAGTTTTCGTTCCTTGGAGTATATTCTATCTCAAAGGCTAAAAACTTTTCTTCCATCTTTTGGGTCATTGCTCTGTATGGGGCTAGACTAGGTTCCTTTAAGGAGAAGCTCCATTTTGTCTAGTAGACCACTAGGTTCGAATCACCCATTACTCTTAAATGCTTGACCCTCATTTCGAGGGCTGTGGCTAGCCCGGTTAGATAGGTTTCATATTCTGCTATGTTGTTTAAACAGGGGAATTCTAATTTGAATGATAGTGTCACTTCCTTGTCTTTTTCATGATACAAAACTGCTCCCACTCCTCTTGATTGGGTGGTAGAAGACCCTTCAAATTTCATTACCCATTGCTCTCCGACTTCTTTTGCCATGACTCTTCTCTTAGGACGTCATCATCCAACGGGAGTTCTTCTTCTCCTAGAAATTGTGCTAACAAGTTTGCTATAGCCTAACTCTTTACTGCCTTGGGCGTCCCTGCTTTTAGGTCATACTGTGACAATTGCAATAACCACTGGGATATTCTGCCAGAAAGAATTGTTTGCCGCAATAAGGCCTTGATTATGTGAGACTTAGTCATTAGCCATACTTCGTAACCCAAGAAATAATGTAGTAGCATCTGCGAAACATACGCAATAGCCAAGCATGCCCTTTCTGCTCTTGGGTAACGAGTTTCTATATCTTTTAAGGCATGACTGATATAGTACACTAGTTGCTCAATGCTACCTCCATCCTCTTAGGTGATCAATGCACCAATGGCATACGAGTTAGTGGTCAAGTAGAGTAGTAATGACTTTTTATGGATTGGGGCTTGCACAGTAAGGAGGTTCATCATGATTTGCTATAGCCTTTTGAAGGCCATCTGCTATACTTCTCCCCATTCAAAGTTTTGCCATTTCCTAAATAATTTGGTGAAAGCAGAAGTAATTAATGCCAGTCTAGGGATAAATGTCCGGATATATGAGACCTTCCCTGAGAAGCTCTTTAACACCTTTACTGTGGCTGGAGGTCTTATAATTGTTATGGCTGTGGCTTTGGTTGGGTTCACATCTATTCCCCTATTGTGAACCAGGAAACCCAAGAATTTCCGAGAGGACACTCCAAATATTCACTTGAGAAGGTTCATTATTAGTTTGAAAGCTCTACACCTCTCAAATACCTTTCTCAACACGTGGAAGTGTTCCTCTCTCCTCATTGATTTTACCACTATGTCATCCACATAGTCCTCTAGTTCCCGATGCATCATATCGTGAAATATGGCCGTTATTGCTCATTGATAAGTTGCACTTGCGTTTTTCAACCCGAAATGCATCACAGTGTAATAGAAGTTGCCCATAGGTGTTATAAAAGCAGTTTTCTCTGTATTCTTTTGTGCCATTCTAATTTGATTGTACCCACTGAATTTGTCCATAAATGAAAACACGGCACTTCTTGCCACAAAATCTAGTAGTAAATCCATGTTTGGTAATGGGAACTCATCCTTTAGACAGACTTTGTTGAGATTTTTGAAATCTATACAACATCTTATCTGCCCATTCTTCTTCTTCACCGGTACTATGTTAGATAGCCAGCGCAGGTATTAAATAGGCTTAATGAATCTTGTGGCTAGCAATTTCTGCACCTCCTTGACTATTTGCCTTTCTATCTCAGTGTGAAATATCCTGCCAAGTTGGGCCACTAGCTTGGCCTCTGGGTCCACATTTAACGTATGCGCCACTAGCTCGGGATTTAACCTTAGCATTTCACTGTAATCCCATGCGAAAAACGTCTTTAAACTCTTTCAACAGTAGTATCAGCTTTGATTTTTCCTTTTCTGTCAGACTTGCACTATTTGAGATAGGCCTTGGTTCTTGTGAGCCATACCCCAGGTCAACTTACTCCAACTCTTCTTCTGCCATAACTTCTTCGTCTTTTTTTTCATTACCCTCTTCCTCCAAACTTTCTTGAGTCATGCAACACGCCAAACTCTTGTGCTGCCACTCTTACCTAAGGTTTGCTTGCATTCCATACGTGGGCCCCGTGCGCCTTTATAGTTTGTACACAATCCTGTCATCGAAGCCTTAGTCCCTAACACATTGCAGTGCGTCATCTGATTCTGCGACGGGTACTTCATTCATTTTCTTCTTTCGTGATAGCAATTCTCTTAGATCAAGTTCTAGATCACTTTGGATGTCTTCCCACTTAGGTACGAAAGTGCCTCGTGATTTTGATATTAAACTTTCCCCAGATGGTGTCCATTAGTCATCGAACATAGTTTCTACTAGATAGGCTTCCGCTTGCTCAAATAGTGATTGATTTGTCGTTATACATATCATCCAACCATTCAATCTTCCCTTCACACACTAGTGATAGGTGGACGGGACCAAGCGGTGTTTGTCCAACCATAGCCTCCTCAAAAGCACATGATATGAGACCTCTGTCTTTACCATGTGGAACCAAGCTAAGGAAGTTATGGGGCCTACCTTTAACCATATCTGGATGTGGCCTACGGTGTATTCACCCCTTCCGCCAAACCCTATCACTTCTATTGGGCACCTCTAAACCTTTCTTTCTAAAATTCCTGCTGCTTGTAAAGTGTTCAATGGAATGAGATTTACAGAAGCACCTGTATCTACCAAGTCTCTCTTGATGGGGATTTGATTTATGATTGCTGCTAAGTAGAGGGGCCTCCTGTGGTCTGGGTACCTCGCCTTCATATCCTCATTGCTAAAAATGATTTCACTTTATTCCTGTAAGAGGGCTTTGTCATCCGTGACTTTTGCCGATAAACATTCTATTCCTACCCCTGAGGTAATGCTTACTAGGACCTCTGTGGCTTTCTTTCGCTCCTTCGCCATAAGCCCAAATTGGTCAAACAAATTTTTGAATTTGGAGCTCTTCTGTAAGGTGGTAATTGCTACAACAAGCAGGGTCGGATTCTCCTCTTCGTCCTCCCCTGAATCTGCACAAATTGCTACCACCGCTACATATTTCTCTTTGTGGTTTGGGAATGAGTTTCTTTGAACTTCCTACTGAGATAGTTCTAGAGTCCCTTCTTTGATCCTGCGGTGCACCAGTTTGCAGAGCGTCCAACATTCTGCGGTAGGATGTTGCACGTAGTTATGCAAATGGCAGAAGTGTGGGTCCTTTTGCTCCTCTTCTGTGGGCTCTCTAGAAACTTGATTAAACTTAAAGACTCTGTTTGCTATGTACTTATCTAGAAGCACATTTAACTCTTTTGGGGTACATGGTATTGGGGGGGGGGGGAATATCATATTCCCTTCCATCAGTTTTCCTTCTTCGTTCGCTAGTGGATACTGCCATGGCCTGTGGAGTGTTTCTTTTGTCGGAGTTTAGCTCCACCGACTGGGCAGTCTTTCTGGTTTCTTGCAACAGCTACGCAAACTGGGAGATTTCTAAGTTTTCCAAGACTACCCTGTACTCTTTGATCATGTTTGTCATACACATTTCCACCAATGTTCTTTCTTTACAATGATCATAGCAGTTGAGTACTATGTCCCTAAATTTTTTGATATATTTCATTAAATCCTCACCACTTCTTTGCAGGGTTGCAAGTGTTACCGTTTATTCCCCGTGGAAGTATTTAGTGCAAAATACCTCCACCATGTCATCCCAAGTTGGGATTGATCCTAGCTTTAGGTCGATGTACCAGGTGTATGCCTGGTCACATAGTGATTTGGAAAACTCCCGAAGATATAAGTCTTCGTCTGCGACGTAAGGGCCAAGAGTATCAATAAACTTGTTCACATACTCAACGACACTTCCTTTCCTGCCATCATATCGCGCAAAGGCCTGCAGCTCAAATCTCTCGGGGTATGGTTTCCTAAGTACTCTTAGTGGGTACGAAGGTCTTTATGCATAGAATATTTCCTTAGGTGCTCTGACCTTTTCCTGCTCCAGGAGGGTCGCTACTTTGGTCATAATGATGAAATGTTATTTCGCATTTTGTGGGACACCTCCTACTAGTGTCTCCTCTTTGTTTGCCGCCTGCTTTGGGTCATGCTGATTTCCTTTCTCATTTGTTTTGTTTGTTTTCAGCTAACGGATTTCATCCATCATTGGTAATGTGAGTGCTACAGGGACTACAATATCTCAATGAAGATGTTGGCATTGTTAGTAAGGATTCTTGGTTGTGGTTGGGGTTTAGCCCCTATTATGTTGCCACCTTTCATCTAGTTAGGTTTCTGTTGGTGAGGCGTTATTGGCCTGGACTCACTTGTGAGGGCACGACGCTCATGTTTCGCGGCGTCTTGGATTTTGGAGGCATTTGTTTGCGAGGGCTTCTATCCCTATTTGCTTCTTAACTCCCTAGTGGAGTCGCCAATTTAATGTAGTGGGTTTTTTTTACAATGTTGGGTTGGGTTGCCTCCTGCAATACTAGGCTTAAGTGTTCTAAGTAAGGGAGTTGAGACCGAATCAACTGCAATTCACTTTGGTTGGGCTTATGCACAAATTATGCCCATTTTTACCAGACTTTGATCACATACCCATGGCAGGCAGAGCCACTACGGGCAAGTTATGACAGACAGATATAATAAAGATAACACAAGAAATACTAGACATAATAGATAAAAGGGAGCGACAAGAAGTACCCCCACACACAAAAGGTAATAGAAATAAATGGGGAAATAATAATAATGGATTTCTTGGATTAAGGGGGAAAATCAATTTATCGTGCCAAGTAATGCTATGGAGTTGAAACCAAGAAGGAAAACCATTTCCTCAATGCGAATAATCTCTCCAGGAAAAGAGATTAATTGCTTTGAGAGAATGGGCCTAGATGGTTTATGTTCAATGAGGATCATTTTTCTTTAATAGAGGGCAGAGTTTTAGAGGGAGAGAGGAGACCAACTTATTGGTGCATGCCTGCCATTCTAAGTTCTCTATTTTTCCTTTGTTTTTCCCTCTTCCTTTCTCAGTGCTTACTCTTATGTTATGATTTTATTCTAGAGATTCCTATTATCGTGATTGTGATCCTCCTCTATGCATGATAAGGGCCCCTTTTTATAGTACCTGCCGTAACTGGTTTTTACTATTTTAACTTTTAACTACCTTTGTCTGGTATGGGTGTCCTTGCCCACCACTACTAGTTCGTCAGTCATTCAACCATCACCACTTACCTGTGCTGGTTGTGCCATTTTCCATTACCAGACAAAGAAGGTTACTTTGTTTGTTTGTCTTCCGTGGCCTTCCTACCTATTACAGTGTGGGTGCTTTCTTTCTCTATCCCTCATGACATGCACCTGGTGGCTCTAACTTATCCTTACTTTTTTTGAGCGACATATCTTCTTAGCAGGACATTTCCCCCAAAAGAGTCTGAGCAGGAGCCCCATAATAGGTTTTCCCCTCTCCCCACCGCCAAACCATGTCCTTTTACCTTTAACCCATGACCTCGCCATGTCCTGTATTGGCTGGGTATAGGTTAGTGATGTCTGGGTCTTGCGCGTGCTTCTCTTTTATGTATGTTCAAAGCTTGCCTACTGCTCATGCGTTTGTCGTGATCTGGAGGCTTGTCTGCATATTCTGTCGGTAATTTTTTGCTTCTTATGGCGTGGGCTATTTTCTAATCTCCCATTCTTCATGCCTTGCTTCCTTTGGGGGCTGGGCTTTGCCAGATTGTGGGCTTTCCTTCCTTCAGCTTACTCTTTTACTTATTTCGTAGCCTTTTTATCATTTCCTGCTATACCACTTTGCCATTCCTGCTGTGATGTTATTTGATCCAATCCTGCTGGGCCTCTTTGGGCCTGCCGTTTATTCTTCTCCCAATGACTCAGTATGATCATTGGTCATTTTATTACATTACTTGCGGGCTCTTGTGTCTCATTTGCTTTTCTTGGGCATCTTTGACCTATTTGCTTTCCTTGGGCTTCCTTGACCCTTTTTTCAACTCTACATTCTCATGGGTTTTTACTAATTTCTTTGGGCTTCCCTGGCTCAGTTACCTTATCCTTCATCCTTAGGGCTTGTAGGCTTGTTATCAACCCCTTACTTTCTTTGCTTGCATTATTTTGGGCTTACTATGGCCCATTATACTGCCCATGAGTTTGCTATTTTTCTCTTTCCGAACTCCTTTAGGCTCATTTGCTTCCTCAATACCCATTTGTTTATTTCATAGGCCTGTGATCCATTATTCCTGCCGCTTGGGTTTAATAGTTTTTCTATCCACTAACTAACTATTTTCTGCCCGTGTTGTTGGACTTCTTCTTTCTACTGGGCTTCCTAAAATGAGCATCATCTTAGCTAATTCTATGACTTAAGGAAATTTACATATTCTGACAGAGTTAATAAATAAAATAAAATATTAAAATGACCTATACCACCACTATAATTGACAAATTCCGTTGCACAAACTTGGTTGCATGAGTTATGTACTAGTTTTATATACTTTCCAATTATTGACACCGAACTCTAATTTTTTGTTGCATAGTTGCATGCACCAATCATTAGAAAAATTATATGGTCTTCATGTCATTTATCCATCCACTAAAATATTCTCACTATTGTTGAGTCAGTTTAACACGGAAGTTAATTTCTGCTAATTTTTTTATTATTATCGTAAACTGATGCAACGATTTTAAACAAGTAGGAAATTTTTAGTGAAATAATAGATGATGTTACCACGCCACATAATTTCTCCCAGTATTGACGCCAGCAGCTGGCTTCGCATCGTGCATCCAAGAGAGACTCCCCGTCGTTTATATTGGGTTGCAGATCTTGGTGAGCCCATATAAAATTTGGCCCCGTTATTGTTGGGTTGATGAGCCCATGGTCATCTCAAACCCACCGACTTCTGTGCTTTCAATTGTTTAAAAAATAAAAATAAATAAATTGAAGCTATTATTATAGAGTAAAAAAAAAAATAGAGCAATCGCAAGGGGTGTGAAGCTTAGAACAAAGCAAGCAGCACGGTGAAATCAAATCAGAGCCGTTAATCTCAAATATTCATTCATAATAAAAAAAAAAATTAAAACGTTTCGCGAACTCAAACCCTAAACTCAGTCCAAAAATTCGTTCATTCTTTCTACAATTGCCGCCGTCCGAACAGCTGGTACCGATTATCATCGAGCATGGGGAAGAGAGAGAAGCGGAAAGCGAAGCTCGATCTCGAAGAAGAAGACGAAGCAGAACCCAGCGGCTCTGCCAAGCCATCGAATTCCTTCTTGGTACTGAGCAGCGACGACGACGACGACGACGACGAAGTGGCGAACGAAGATTTGAGCCTGAAGATCGTCGAGAAGGCGCTGTTGATGCGCGCCGCCAAGTTGGTTCCCGACGCCGCCGCCGCTGACGCCGGCGTTTTGAATGGAACTCAGGGAGCAATTGACGGCGGTGGCAATGGATCTTCTTCGTCTGTTTTGGAAGGGGAGGTGGTTGAATCTCCTAGTGGCAATGGCAGAATTGTTAAGAAGAAAATTGTTAAGAAGATTGTTAAGAAAATTGTTAAGAAGAAAATTGTTAAGAAGATTAAGAAGATGGAAGATCAAGACCAATCCGTGAGTTTTTTTTATTTTTTTATTTTTATAAATATCTTAGGCTCTTTTTGTTTCGCCCAATTTTACTTCAACCCTAGCTGTTAATTTTTGCCAACTTTAGGTGAAGAAGAAACATGTTGAACTGAAAGTGATTGTAATTATGCTTTATATATTTATATTTTGTGCCTGAAACTTAGGTATAGTTTTTTAGGTTCACTACATTATGTTCCCAATTAATTTCAAACTCATAGCTGCATTGAATTTAGAAAAAATGCTAAAACCACAGACTATTGGTAAGCAAAAAAGTGATGATAATGGTGGGTTCAATTTGCCACATCCATAGTTTGTAAAAATATAGTAAAATAGATTGTGGCTGTAGCATTACTCTTGATTTTAATTGTCTTTGGAAAAGATAACAATATTTGTGCTTCATTGGATTTGAATATAATTGAGAACTTAATGTATAGCATTTAAGGAATTGTACCTAAGTTTTGCCTTTTTTATTTTTGTATGTATATTTTAAAATTTTGATATTTCTATATTGGATATGCGGATATAAGTTTTCCCATTTCAACAATTGAGTAAAAATGGTCTTTTGGCTTACTTGGTGGGTCATGAGAATTTTTGTATATGACTGTTTTGGAAACTTATATTGCCTTAGGTTGTTGTTGTGAACGATAAAGAGAAGGAGGAGACAGTGGAAGCCTCAAATATGGTTGAGCCAGTTGATCCAAATGCTGTTGAAATAACCGACAACATTGTGTTTCGGAAGCTTCTTGTGAGTTCAAATATTTGCTCTCAAATGCCAATTTTGAAAATACAATTCCTATTGAAAGGCTTAGTTTGGTATCTCTATGATTTCCATTCTCTCAGCGGGGGCCAAGGTATTTTGATCCCCCAGATAGCGGTTGGGGAGCATGCTTTAATTGTGGTGAAGAAGGTCATACAGTGGCAAACTGTACAGCAGCTAAGCGGAAGAAACCTTGCTTTGTTTGTGGGAGTTTGGAGCACAATGCAAAGCAATGCTCAAAGGTTCGTTGAATTAATATTGGATTATTATTATTATTTATTGTAGGACTTATTTCCTGCGCTACTAATTGTTGTTATATTTACCCTAAGTTGTATATATGTTCTGCACATACATACATGTAATGTGCACACTAGCTCGTGCATATGTGTTTGTGGGTGCTCATGTGCATCTGTGCATTTATCTATTTATGATGGGCCTTTGATTCTGATCATCATCCATATCTGGGTGTTTGATTTACTGCTTGGTTCTTTTTCAGGGACAAGATTGCTTTATCTGCAAAAAAAGTGGCCACCGAGCAAAAGACTGTCCTGAAAAGTACAAGGGTGGCTCCTTAAGTTTGAAAATTTGTTTAAAATGCGGAGATTCAGGACATGATATGTTTTCATGCTGGAATGATTATTTACCTGATGATCTCAAGGTTTTTTTCCCCTTCCCTTCTTTCATATCGTCCTAGAGTTTTTTTTTTTAATAAAAAAATATGTATTTAAATAAAGATTGGTTGAATTTTGAAACTCTTTTCTGATAATTAATGTTTCTCTCCTTCGCCTTATCAGGGAATACCATGTTATATCTGCAAGAGACTTGGCCATATATGTTGTGTTGATTATGTTAGTACTAGCCCTGGAGTAATTTCTTGTTATAAATGTGGTCAATTGGGCCATACTGGTTTGGTAAGTTCTATTTAATGTTTTCAATGACCTTACCATTTTGGGTTGTGCAAGTATGATGTGTGCGAGTGTGTGCTTGTGCCTAATCTTAGGCAAAATGGTTGAATATTGAAGTTGATTTGTAAAATTGTAAAACATATATTGACTGATCAAAGTATCTATTAGATGCTGGCATTTTTGAATTTATTGGCATGGAAATGATATGCTTGCCATTGTTGTTTTTATGTGATGATTTGGTTTTATATGTACTGAAAAAGTATCATAGCTCAAGTCCAAACTACTCTTTATATACCCTCTTGACTCACCAGAAAGTGGGGGAAAAGATTTTACCTTGTTGAAATTGGACATGCAAGGCCTATGTCGAACATGTCAATGAGAATTTCTGATTCATAGTGTCAATTTAATTTTTTCTTGATATTGTCTGGTTTGGAGCTGTAGTGCAAGTAACTTAACATTTTTTTTTTATCAGTTTTATTAAACTCTAGAGTTTAAGCAATTTGTCTATAAGATTGATTAGTATGTTGCTCTGTATTTAACTGTAAGTTGATTCTAGAAGCAAGACACAAATGGTGCTATACTTGATACATATTGTTTCTTACTGTTGAGGAATTTCACCATTTATTAGTAATATTCTTGTTTTCATGTCAGGTAGTTATATTTTATCAACTTATTTGTGACATATAATTGCTCCTTACTCTGAAAGACTGAAACTTTCCTTTTAAAAAAAGAATTTCTAGAAGTTTACTCATTTTCCTTTCTAGAACATTTCATGCCTATTATATGTTTGTATCATAGAATCTTTGATTTTTTCAAATTTTTGTTTTTTCCTTTGTAATTCTATGGGTTTCTTCGTGTGCTTACAAAGCAGTATTTTTTTTTAAATAAAAATATTCATATCTATATGTAAAAAAAAATCATAGAATCTTTGCTTGTTTATTAACATGGGCACCAGATACCTTAGTCTGTAATATAATTTTGTATTGGACAAAACTTAGTAGTACCTTAGGTTCCCCTCTTAAGACTTAGCGATATGGCTGCTTAACTAAAAAATATACTTTCATCCATGAGAAAAAAGTCACATGGTAGAATCTGAAGAGGAGGAACGTAAGGAATAACACCTAAGTACTGTACCTTAGTCTTGCCCTTTTGTTTTATTCTTTCTAGTTTCTCAGAAGCAAATTTTTTAACATTTGATCATTTAATTTGTTTTTATAGGCATGCACAAAGGTACGTGGGGAAGCCAATGGTATGGTGTCATCTAGTTCGTGCTACAAGTGTGGTGAAGAAGGACATTTTGCCCGTGAATGCATGAGTTCTGCTAGGGTAAGTTTCAGCAAATATTTGTTCAGGTTCTTAAAATTTTTATGTAAAGCATGGTTCTCTAAATCCAGAAGGTGTTAATTTGTAATTTTGTAGCCCCCTCTTCAATTTCCATTTACCTTTAAAAGTTCTACGTTTCTCTAATATCAATCCTGGTGTGTAATTTTGGACTTTCTGCAGGCTTGCAAGAGGAGTCGTGAATTATCAACCCCAACTTTGAGATTTCATAGAGAAGAGAGAGACTACTCAGAATTCAAGTCTTTGCCTAAAGATCTTGGTAAGGTTCGTAAAAAAAAGACAAAAAGAAATGAAGAACAAGGCAATACTACACCACGAAAATCAAAACATAGAGGTGGCAGGATAATGGAGGATCCTGGAGACATTTCTACACCACAAAAGTCAAAACATAGAGGTGGCTGGATAACAGAGGATCCTGGTGACTTCTCCCATAGAAAAGCCAAAAAGAACAGCTGGAGGTCTCCTGCAACACCATCAAATAAGGGTCATACAATATCTGCTTTAACTGCTGGTGGTCACATTTCAAGCTCTCAAGCATCTAAAAAATCAAGTAAGTTTCACTCGGGAACTTCAATGTCACAAGGATCACCAATGGCTTTTCAGCACAGATTTTCAGCATCAAGGTTTGACAACTCTGGCGGTGATGGGATGCAAAGAAGTTATAATTGGTGGTAGGAACACAAGTTGATATATAAACAGAAGCTACAGGAAGGAGATAAAATCAAACGTAATTGAGACTCAGGTTCCCTTTTCCTTTATTCTAATAGAATTGTAAATATATATATATGTATATATATGTATATATTTTTTTTTGTGCAAAATATTCCGAATGTGATTCATATCAGTGGTTATTTGTGTACATGAAAACAAGCACCTTTCATTCTGCTTCTTGTCAAAAGGAGCATGTGTGTGTATAATTTCCGTTCTACTAATTAACCATATGATGCACGGGCATGTTCATAAGTAGTATTATTTATGTTGCTTTTGCTTAATGGTTACTTTTTTCACCTCTGAAACCATCTTTGGAAGATTAAGTAATTCACTTTGTGGATTGTCTTTCTGCTTTGTATTGATTATTTTGGTTGTTTTATTGTGTGACTCCAACTATATCTGTTGCAGTGCATTTGGAAAGTACAGACGTAAATTCTTAGTTAAGCTTCAGCTTGGCTGACATATAGAGCTGTAGCCTTTTTGTATGAATAATCATAGCATTAGCAAAGCTTTTACATAAAAGTGAAGACGTAGGATGTTTTATAAGCAAGATGTAGTTGCTATCATCTAAGCCTTGTATCATGAAACTAGTTTTGTTTTATACAACCGGACTTTGTTACCTTTTGGATTTGGGTTGGCTTCGGAAGGAGGGATAGTTTATAAATTTAGGTAATTGGATATATATAGTGTGTTTTCATCGATTTGTATGAAGAATTCTTGATGATCATTCTTTTGATTGAAATCATTCTTGCAGTCATATTTCTAAGTGCTTGTATTCTTTTTATCTTTCCTAGAAGATTTATCAGACAGAAAACATTTT
Organism: Quercus suber; assembly: GCF_002906115.3. Classification (NCBI taxonomy): domain Eukaryota; kingdom Viridiplantae; phylum Streptophyta; class Magnoliopsida; order Fagales; family Fagaceae; genus Quercus; species Quercus suber. The sequence goes on along the minus strand of NW_027069755.1, from coordinate 510,580 downwards.
TGTTCTTGTGCTTTCTCCTTCTTAGGCTCTATATAAATATTAATTGATCTTTGTAATGTTGAATCTTGTTTGTAGAAGATCCTACATCACATTATGTTACATGATATTTTAATATGATTATCGAATAAAATCGTCTGACACTGGTGTTTAATTATGTTCTTGTGCAGAGATTTGGACTTGCTCTACAAATTGGTTGTTTCAACGCTAATGGAGCATCATGCTTCACCTCTGTTGTATCTTACTTGCGTCTGACTGTTAGCAAAAAATAGCTACATTGACCTCATCAGGGTTCTTTTGGCTGTTCATTGCTAGTAAAACATCCATTAATTGAGAGCTGCATGATCCCTTTGCTTTGTTGAGCTTTATTCTCTTTTCATTTATATTTATTATATTTATTATCTTGCTTTTGGAAGCTCTCTTTTAAGGGATTGTCGTGTTGAGGCCTGAGCCTTTTACCAGGAAATATCACGTTCTCTAAATTTGTCACGGCCACACCCCTGAATATTAAAGCAAATTTTCACACACAACTTATTGTACTTTTGAGTTTTAACAACCAATTGCAAATATTTTTTGGTTTCATCTAACATCGAAATGTGATCAAGGATTATTATTATTTTTCTAGAGGAAATGAAGATTTATCCTTTCTGATTTGGAGGTGCTTATTGTATAATGTTCATGCTATTGTTTCTTATAGGAATGATTGCATTTTTAGTTGATTCTCATGCTACATGTCTTGTAAGTTCTGGTATTTTTTTCCCAAGTTTTAGTTGATGCTCGAGTTTTAATTTTTTGCCCACGCCCCCACCCCCCCTCTCTGCCTTCTTTGATGCATTGGAGTTAAAGGGTAAAAGTTAGGAACAATGCCTTAGTTGTAGTACATTAGGTTTTCAATTAAATTTAAACACTTGGTTGGCTGCATTGACCAATAAACACAAATAGTGTTATATTTTGCTGAGGTAAATTGAACTCAAGATAGCCAAGTGTTTGAATTCAATTGGGGAATGTAATGTACTGTATATTCCCTACCCTTTATTTGTTGTTTAAATATGGAATTTGATAATCATGGTAATTATTAATAGGTGTTAATTATAATGGTGCTTATGTATGAAATATTTCTAACAAAGATGTTTAGGGTCAATATTTTTTAATGACAATTATATATATATATATATTTGTAAAAATAAAATCTATACTCAGATGATCTTGATAGAGCTTATATAGAACATATCATTGTCTTTGGTCTGCCCGATCGCCTGACTTGGTCTCAAAAAATGAGGTTGGTGAGGGCTGTTTGCTCATTTAAGTCTTTTTTCTCCATCTTGTCAAGGGCCTTGCAGCCTTCTTTTAGTGTGTCTATAGTATTCAAGGTTTAAATCACTCGTATCATGTTATAACTATCAAATTACAACAACAAAAAAAAAAAAAAATCTTTTCTCACCATATCAACCGATCCTTAGTGAAGCACAATCAACATTTAAGGCTGTCAAATTGGCTGTTTTTCACAAATTTTCCTTTATTTTTTGAAGGGGACTCTACTGATGTTATTAAAGCCCTACAGGATCTTCAGTCCTTCCCTCCTTGGTTCCTTATCCCTTTTCTCTATGAGTTGAAGGTTGCTCTTAGCTCTCTTTTATCATTAGAGTTTCTTTTTATGATTACAAGTATATAATTTTTTTGTTCCATAATTTGCCCCATTGATTGCACTTTGTAATAGGAATGAGCTTATTTCCATATTCTCTTGGATTTTCTCCCCTTAAGATTAAATCTCTCTATCTCATTTTCTTTTTTTATCATATTATTTTGAAAAAAAAAAAGTGAATAACTTTCTTATAACTACTTAGATTTTTATTATAAAAAAAGAAGTAGCAAACCCTCCTCACAAGCTTTCTCATTTTCTTTTGACAACTAAGATTTTAACAAATTCGACGTGTATTTTGCCTTTTGCTTTGTTTTTATTATTATTTTAAAGTAAAAGATAATTTTTTTTTTTATAGTATATAAAATTTAATTTTGTACAATAGATGAATAGAATAGAATAGATAAAATCCATTTTGTGCGAGAAATTAGAAAAGTATTAATTATTGATTGATGTACGTGTGGCGCAAGCATGTGGAATAACATCTAACCTGCGCGTGTAAGTTTGTGCAGTCACCAGTGGGTCCGTTTGGATTGAACTTATTGTTGTTAAAATTGAAAATTAAAAATATGTAAATAGTACTGCAAGACATATTTTTAAATATATAAACAGTAATACTACTAATACTACAGTATATAAACAGTATTTTTACGGTGAAAATTGTCTTCCATACAGTATATTTATGTGATTGTACTATTTATGCGTTGGGAAAAAAAAAAGAGAAAAAAGATAGAATCGCAGAGCTGGGTTTGGAAAACGTGGCATCCAAACCCACACACCATAAAAAAGAAGATAAAGGGGTCCCTGCCATCTCATCATACAAGCTCACTATTTGATTCATGGAACGAAAAATAAACGGTCAATGATGCAGCTGTTGACTTTTCTAACCCACAAAACTTTTGTCAAATTGTTTACAATTTTTTAATTTTTTATTTTCACTCATTATGTTTTCTATTTCCACAAGCACAAACTTAAAAAAATCACACATAAACATAGGATTCCCCATACGGGTTTAACAATCAATAATTCCCATAAGGGCATATTAACCAATAACGTGATCACCAAAACCTATTGTCCCAAACCCAAATTCCCAAATTGCAATCCCTAGATTTAGGGCACACCAATTTCACATCTTCCCTTTGAATCCAACTTACCTTTTTTTTTGCTCTTAGTACTACTCACACCCCACATTTCCATTTCTTTGTCTTTCCTTACCTTATTTTCTCTTCAAATCCGTAGCAACCAATTTCTTGCCAAAAAAAAAAGCAAAACACTCTCAACCAAATACGTCACCACCAAACCAAATTACACAACTTCACACACACACACACAAAAAAAAAAAAAAAACAAAAACTGAAAAAAAGGCCTCATTCAGTTTTCACTTCCCTCCTCTCCAAATTCCAATTCCAAATCCCTTCTCCACTCCTCATTCCCTTTGATTCATTCACTCCTCCCTTCCTTTACCCAAATCTCCAAACCCTAATTCTCTCTCAAAAGTGTTTTGGTTTTGTTGAGTTTACTTCCAAAAGGACTAAAACTGCTTTTGGTTTTTGTTTTGTTTTTGTTTTCGTTTTTTTGGTTCTGTTTTTGTGTGTATGTACTGAAAGTCTGAATCCCCAAAACAAACATTGTAGAAATTCTAGGGTTTACTTCAAATGCTCTGAAGAATCACTGTTTGTTCTTCTTCTTCTTCTCTCTCTCTCTCTCTCTCTCTCTCTCTCTCTCTCACACTAACAGTAGCAATGTCAGAGGACATGCTTCTACATTTCTCTTCCAACTCTTCCAACCAGTCCGACCAGTCCTTGCCTTCTAAAATGGCCAAACTCGAGGCTCGAATGATTGGCAAACCTTCCTCTGCCCCGCCGCCTCAGCAGCAGCAACAACCGGTTCTGCCGCCACAGCAACAGCAGCAGCAGCAGCAGCAGCAGCAGCAGCCCGCTTGGCAGTCTGTTTCTTCTGCGGCAACTGCAAAATTCGGAGGAGGAATTGACGGCTTGGCCGCCTCGTTGAGTTCGAGTGATTCCGACGACGACGATGTGAGATTCTTGACTCTATAGTCTAGTTCTAGAGCAATGTCTGTAGTTCTCGTTGGTGATTGAGTGAATACATTGAATTTGAATTGAACTTGCAGTTGATTAATTGATTGGAATTTGAATTTTTTAGGGATATATTATATGTACTGGTTATGTATTGATATATATTCAATCATTTAATGATTACAATGTTAGACAAGTTGGTACCAATAGTGTTGGATTTAGAGTTTAGACTACAGTCTTAGTTTTCGTATTACAATTGCATAATTTAGTGTTGTGAATCGATAAAATTGAACTAGGGTGTTTTGTCATTCACAATGATGGATCTAGTGACTATTTTATCCCTGCTAAGTATGATCTAGGACCCTGTTGCTGTTGCGAAGCATGTGTGTAGATATTGCACCAATCGATGAAATTATATGGATCTCAAGGTTTTGGATTGAGGGGCTTGTAGGATTGGAGTTTTGGCATCTTAGGATGCGTAAACCAGTTAACCCCGTTTATATCTTGAAAAAGCATCTTGCTAAAGGTTCAAAGTAACAAACTTTGCATGAGTATTTGAATTATACCGATAAAAAATATTTGTGGTAACTAAGCTTTCAATTATTAATTTACTGAATGTGCTATGGTTTATTTAAGGGTGATATGGATGATATTGATTGTGGAATTAACTTGTAATTTCTTGACATCATGTGCACAGCCATTTGCATTTATTGTCAACTGGTTCTGGTGGGTGGGGTTAGTTGTCCCATATATTTTACTGGCTAGAGGCAGAGTCCAAAGGCTCTTCTTTAGAAAGGTTCCCTATGTAATATAAAAATAAATTTTTTTTGAAATTTTAGGTTATGAGATGGTTCTATGCTTGCTTAGGAGTATGCCATAGTGACCTATGTGCGAATATGTTTGTAATCTTGTAGTTTTAGAAACTTTAATAATTTGTTTTCCTTTTTAAGTTAAAATTAATATGTAATTTCTTGGCAATCAATGTTGCATATTTTGTCATGTTGTTAATGTTTGTCATGTTTATGACTTGATTCACCATGCACATGGATATACATATATTCATAGGCATAAACATGTGTATATATTCATAAATACACTTGAATGAGTATATTACTGTTATGTTTTTTTCTGACTTTGATGGCATTGTTCTATGCCAGAATGGAGGGGAGTTTCTAATACTAGCCAACACACAAAAGCGCCAAAAACTCAAAGAAGACGATGATTCAAATGTTTTTGAACGTGTTGAGGTAGGTTCTTGTTTTGATGAGTTAATATGGTCGGAACTTTGCGATGATTGATTGTGTATCACTGCCTGTGATAAAAACATGCATGATCATTTGCATTTATGGGAATTCTTGTTTATGCGGTGGTTTCCTTACTTGCTTAGGGATGTGCCCATGTGTTTTGCAGATCTTGTTTTTAGAAGCATTATTAATTAGTTTTCCTTTTTATGTTAGAATTTTATATGTATTTTCACAGCAATAACTGCTGCAATGTTAATTATTTTATTCGTGGTCATAATTAGTTGCCAATGATTTGTACATAGTTTGTTTTTCTGTATATATTTTGTATTTTGCTACTTCATTCCTTGCACGAAGTGGCTTTGTTTAATAAACTTTTTTCTTACTTATGAAAAAAAAAAAAGTTGCCAATGAACTTTAGATAAAAAGGTACTTTCTCCTCCCACGAGAACAAGGTGGAGGGTGAAATTGTCAGTTCAAACCCTTTTAGACACATGTAACTTTATGATAAAAAAGAAAGCGTTTGTCACATTTGGTCTGCTGAAAGATATTATTTTTTGGTCAAATTTTATAATTTGTGGGCCACATATTAACAAATATGTGACTGTAAATTTCTGTTTTCTGACTGATAAAATTGACCTGTCAGAATGGAGGAAAGTTTCTAATACAAGCGAACACTCAAAAGCACCGTAAACCTCATGAAGATGATAACTCAACTGTTTTTGAAAATGTTGAGGTAGGTTCTTGTTTGATGAGTTAATTTGGTGGAAACTTTTGTATAGCTACTTTTTTTTTTTTGGTTGAGTAATGTGGCTTACTGCTTGTAGTTGCTTGTTTTGTAGCCTCTCTCCATGTGTGTGTGTGTGTGTGTGTGTGTCAACATTACCTCAAAGTTCTTAAACACACTCACTCACACATATGTGTGCACACGCACTCACATGCATATGTGCGCACATGTGCTCGCACACATACACGGAGGTGTAGTTTCAAAAATAGAAAGGTCACTTGAAACATTGCATATTAAAAAGATTGAAACCAATGTGGGGTAAAACTGAATTTAAATGGTAAATTGATAGTGGATGCATTAAATGTAAAATTAATGCCTTCAAAATTAAAGTGTCAAATGCTCCGTTGGTAGCTCTGTTTTGTGGTTCTTTATTTGATTGGTCTAGAGCATGGGGATTCACTAGTACTAGTTCTCTCCCTAAGGTTATAGAGTTGTTTTTCCTTTTTTACATAATTCTATTCTTGTGTATTTTTTAGGTTACTCTATGTCCTTTCTACATGGAGTAGCCTTTTTGCAATAAAACAAATCCTACTCATCAATATAAATAAATAAAGTGTCAAATGTACCCAAATAAGAAATACATTTATGGAATGCTAATTTTGGGACTGAGGCTTCATTGTTTGTTTTTATGGAATGCTAATGTGGATTGTTGAAGAAAGAGTATTCTGATTCTCCTTTCAAGGAGCAGGCCATGGCAAAAGCTTAGATGACCTGCAGGATGAGTTTTTGCAATTATACAAGCTCGCATGCATGCGGGCACGCACACACACACAAGCTTCCACTAAGTTTCTTGAAAGAAAATGGATTGCATACTAATGGGTAATGGGTGGGGAAAAAACCTTTCAGGCAATGGGTGATGGGAGGCAAATGGTTGTTGAAAATGTGGAGTCCAAGGCCAATTCTGATTTAAATAGAAAAAAACAAGGTCGTGGAAGGGGGCACTCTGTTTCAGGTCGGGGGCGTGGTTCTAGAGCGAATGATCAGACAAAATCACAGATTTCTTCTTCAACTTGTTCACCTTCAAATGGTCAGCTTGAGAACTCATATCATAAGGTATGATCATTGGTCTGAACTGTTTTTATATTAATTCCATATCTCTTCTGTAATTTTTGTCACCCCCAGCTTCATCTTATTGTTATTGATTTCATTATCTCGATTTTTTATTAATTAATTTGTAAGAGAAAATTACAAATTATCTGTATAATTTGAATGACAATTTGAACATTAATGATTTTGTTATGACTGGACATTGATTATGATTAAACCTATTAAAAAGGATTATTATTGGAGCACCAATTTTGCAATATCTTGTTCAACCAGATGATATTTACTTCATTGGCTGGTAATTACTTGTAATGAGACAATTTTTGGCTTTAGAGTTTGTTTGAAATTAAATTTATGTTACCAGATAAGTGAGAAAGCAGTAAAATATATACTGTTAATATGGATGCTGAAATTAACAGGATTGATATGTCTTGCTCTTGCAATTGAGAAACTCTTAGGTGGGTGGAAAATGCTTAGGAAAGTTTTTAAATTGGCCTCCTCTAGGTAGAATAGTAAGGGACGTTTTTCTGACTTTTGAAGATTATGGGAACTTTTTCCACCGCTCTCATGATTGATGTTGTGTTTGAGTAAAATAAAAGAAAGTGGATTAACATAGAAAGCAGCAGTTAGGTACTGAAAATGACAAGTATGGGGGTTGGTGTTTTCCATATGTCTTTGTGATCATTTTGGAGCCTCGATATGTGCAAGGAGATGAAAAGTGTGTATATGCTTATCTGAAAAGGACGTGGAATGTGTTAGATGTTGCTTGTACTGTGTTCTTATTTTTAGGGATGCTTGGTAGAAATTAACATTAAGTTTTTACCAATTACCTCTATAGTTTAAATGGTATTTCCTCCAACCACAAGAATGGTGGAGGGTGAGATTGTGGGTTCCAAAACCACTAAGCATGTGTCACTTACTAATAATAATAAAAAAAGAACATTAAATTTTGGCTGTTCATTTAATTGGCATTCCCTTTCCTCTCTTATTTTAGCAGGATGGCAAGCCGAAAGAGCAGTTTTGGAGTGAGAATCGCTCTCCATTAGAGGTTGGATGATGGGTCTTTGGTGTATTGTAATTGTTTTGGAATTATGTTTTAAGAATATGTTCTGCTGCTGTTTTGCCAAATAATATTAAATAAACCAAAAAGAAGGAAACTTTGTATGCGTACTACTTGAATTTTTTTTTTTTTTAATAATTATTTTAAAAGGAAGATTGCGTACTACTTGAATTTTTTTTTTTTTTTTAATAATTATTTTAAAAGGAAGAGCTGTCATTTATGCCAAGAACTTTGTTGCTCAATGGGCACCTCTTAGTGTTTTAAATGGAGACGTCTAGTGTTCAAATTTCCCCTTACCCAACTATCGAATTATCAAAAAAAGGAAGAGCTGTCATTTATTAGTATATCTCAGATGCAAAAAAGAAGAAGAAGAAGAAGATTTTTATCTCACTTTTCAATTAATTTTTTGTCAAATTAAATTAGGAGGAGGTTGCATCTTTACGAGCAAAAGTTGCAGCACTAGAGGAGGAATTGCGTAAATCACATCAAGAGGCAACTGATTATCAAAATCTTTGCCGCCAGTTAGAAAAGGTAGTATAATGGCAGTCAATAGTTGTGAAAAACTTACTATACATGTTATAGGGCAATACAATTTATATTTTAAGCTCGTACCAATTTTTTGACATTAGTCTTTTAGAATGCCTTTGTTATTTTGTGAGACTGTGATACAGCACCTTCTTTTTGTTTAATGAAGTTTCTTATTTAATTGTGATTTCTGGCAGGAATTGAAGGACCTCAAAGATCACGAACAGCAAATGAAGCCTAAGGTTTGTTTATTAAGGGCCTTGATTGTGAATTTTCAACTTCTAATTTTATATAGGATTCTCTTATTTTATGACCTTTCTCAGTTCAAAAATGGTGTTTTACATATTGTCAAACAATGTGGTTCATTTGGTTTCCAACAAAAACTAAAAGATGTGCACAAGATGAAGAGTGCAGTGACACCAAAATTTTGCTAAACTCTTACAGAAGAGCCATACTGGATTAGGTATGACAACAGTTGCACAAGTAAACTGAGAAGATATGAACATATGCATATTTTATATCAACTACAATGGTTGACACAGGGCAGATTTAGGAAATCTATCTATATATGCTTGTGTGTTGTGTGGGTTTCTGTTTAGGAAAATATGTGGATTTAGGTTTTAGAACACTAGAAAGAAGAGTTACGGTTCAAGAATGACTAGGATTTTGGTAGGTAACAGAATAGATTTGATTTAGGGTTGCAAAAGAGGTGAGAAGAAACTAAAATCAAATTTGTCCTCAATTTGTGAACAATGCATGTGAACAGTGTCGTTAGTATTGAGACTGAATATAAAAAAATAAGAGAGAGAAAAAAACATAATAAGAGTAATATGTCATAATGCTCAAAACAAAATATTTTTAATAATCAACTCCATATATTTGTGTATTATAATAATATGCTTACATAGATTCTAAATCTTAAATTTTTGTAATAGAATTAGAACTTCTACATTGACTAATAAACAGAATTGAAATATCCTAGAAATGAAACCCTTCCTCCTCCGTACTTTGTTGGATTGAAGTGCTGCTTTACTCTATCCGCCTTGTTTTTCTCTCTTACATTTGTTTGATCATTTTACTTTGAATTGATTGTACTTCTCTCTTAGTACACCGTCGGTGTACTAGGTCCTGTTTTTTTTTTTTTTCCTTTTTTTAATAAATTATTTCGTTACTTATCAAATTAAAAAAAAAAAAAATTTGAAGGCCCACAACTATAACTCACATCTGACAATTATAGAACCACGAAAGACCCTCTAATTTGGAAAAAAAAAACCCCAATAAAGTAAGAAAATAAAAAAACTAATTATGTAATTAATTACAATGGACTCTTATACTTGAGTTTTCCCTTAATTACAAGGATGCTTAGGTCAGTTGGCACCTCTTGGTCTCTCCAATGGAGAGGTAGTCTAGACTCCGAAGTTTGACCCCCCTCCCCCAACTTAATCCATCCGCACAATGGTTGCACCACAATGGTCAATGGTGTCATTTGCTTTATTATTTATTTTGGATAGATTTCACTCACTTTAATTTTCCTGAGTTCTTACTTTCCCTTTTTTCTTGTGAACATGCCTTCAGTTGTTGATATATTCATTCTACACATTTTTGGCTTGCAATTCTTTGGAGTGTTGGAAAAGGGGATTTGGTGGGCATCACAATGTGGATATTTGGGGTACTATACCTCTATGTGATATGTGGCTTCTTTGGAGAAAATGCAATAATTGCGCATTTGAAGGGATAGAGTGCTTACCCTCAGAAATGAAACTGTTATTATTTCCAATCTGTATGATTGGATGGCTGCTTTAAATAGTCATTCATTCTCTTCTATGCTGGATTTTTTGGACTTAAGTACTTTTCATTGACTCTTTGTCAATCCATGTAACTAGTGTACAGTGGTTGCGCTGTTTTTCTTCTCTTTTGAATAATATTTTCCAGTTACTTATCAAAAAAGATTCAGTACTTATACAAAAAAAAAAGTTCTTAGATTTAGTGTACCGAGATGAAACAAGCTTTCTGCTTCTATGCTTTGACCTAGATTATCTTACACCAAGAACGTAATGTGTTGATTTTTAATTGGGCTTATAGAATGCATAGAAAGTTACCATTTTTTTTCTTTAAAAAAAAAACCTTTTATGCATAAGACACAATGGTTTGTGATTGTTTAATTTCTAAGTAATTTTTTTGGATAAGTATGAATGCAATTCATTAGAAATTGAAAGCGTATACAGGAAGTATACAAAACTAAAAAGAAAACAGCAAAATGAAAAGGGAGAAAAAGAGAATGAAAAGAGATACAAGCCATGACATTAGCGGCAAAACTGTAAAGAGTCTAGAAACTCCATCAATGAGTACATAGAAAGAATAAATGACTTTGAATCCTATTCATAAAGAGTCTAGTAATCTTATTTACTATTCATCTGTAGTTGATGATGATGTGAAATTCAGTTATTGGGGAAAAGTATATCTACTTCTAATTCAATTGGGATAAACTATAGAAGAAATGAAGCTCTGTGTTGATTTTTTAATATATATATATATATATATATTTCTGGTGTCAAGCTAATATCTATGAATTGTCAACGACTCTAGAGAATGGTTAGAAGGATGGGAACTTTTCCTGTAAAAAGGAAATAAGCCTGAGATGGAAATGAAAACATCCAAATTATTTTTACTGAAAAAGCTCCAACCTTGATAGTTATTGAAGATCTGTTGATCTATAAGGGGCAGAGTTGAGCATAGAGTTAAGCTCATCCTTTTCATTTCCAGCCATGCAAGAAACTATAGGCAAGCATGCAATGATAATCTTAGTGTTTTCCATAAAACTTAAGATTATGATTGATTTGTTACATATTTAAATTAAATGCCTTTATTGATTTTTCCCGCATCGCTGTATTATGAAATGTATTTGGCTGATTCTTTGGAAAATTGCAACTAATATTGGCTGATGTATTTTACCATGAATCTTGTATTTTATGATTGTTTCTTTTCACACTTGAGGGATTTTTGAAGGAACAGCAATAAAGCTAGTTTGGTGGGACAAAATCATAAAATTCTATCCTGGGCATTGCTTCCTTCATTTAAAAAAACAAAGGCTTTCTAAAACATCTTAGAACAAGGTTTCTATATCTTCCATGGCTTTGAGACAAGATGCACCGTGTAAAGCAATGTCCACTAGTTGTTTTTTTTTTTTTTTTTTTTTTTGATAAGTGTAATGTCCACTAGTTACATATCAAAAAGAAAAAAGTAATGTCCACTAGTTATTTGGTTGGCACGTTCTTGTGACCGTAACTGATTTCGGTTTTCTCCTTGTATTTTTGTTGTCCACTCTTATGCAGAGAATCAAAATAATATCTGATCTACTGATATCTGTTTCAAAAGCTGAGAGACAAGAAGCTAGGATGAAGGTACGGCAGGACTCTTTGAGACTAGGCAATGTGGGCGTAATCAGGTACTACGTTAATTGATTTATGCTTCTAATAACTGTACATGGAATAGATTTGGAATGCCTTGTTTGGTGATAATGATGAGCGAGAGAGTATGAGAGAATTTTGTCAAAATGGAAAGTGAAAACTTGGTATTAATTATATATGATTGCAGAAAGAAATCAAAGAAAAATAAAAGCAATCATGTAAAATTATTTAGCCATCATTTTGTAGAGATTTGACTTTAATATTCATATTTTGGAAAATAATAATAATAATAATAATAATGAGTAGTACATGCTATATATTATATGCTTTGTTGCTGCCCCTCCACTTATTTTCCTTCCAATCTTTCTGGTTAATTTTTGTTCCCTAGAGGAGACCTCTGTCAGTTACGAATTGGGGTGAAGTTTACCAACAAAATTTGTGGTGATATTGTAGCTTGTAACTACATATATTTGTAATTTTAGCTCAACAGTGAATCGAAAGAGAGAAAGAAAAGATAAAGCCTAGGCAATTAAACCTAGGTTTCTTAATTGACAACCCCTAGGAAGGAGAAGGCAATCACGTGATGTAGATGCTTTTTTGCACAGGCTATTGTTAAATGTTTCCAAACAGGTAGCAGGATTCCTGACTAAACATAAAAGTAATTTGGAAAATCTGAAACCAAGTTGAAAACTACCAAAATAAAATAAATAAATAAAATAAAAAAAGAAAAGGAAGAAGATCCAAAACATAAAATGACTCATGGGCTTTTGGTGCAGTCCATTCCAGCAATTACCAGATTACCTCTAAAATAATAAAATTAAACTTTAAAAAAAAAAAAAAAATTGATAACGTAGGGAACTTTTTTAGAAAAGAGCCGTTTGGACTTCTAGCCAATGAAACCTTCGGGTACTGACCCCACCTGCCAAAATTAGTTGTTGAGTAATCTAGGGACATTCACCCTTGACGTGCTAAGCAGTTTGAAATTAGACCATATTCTTGAAATATTTTGATATATAAACTAGCTCCTCCTTGCTTCAATAATAGTGTGTGTATATATATATATATATTTTTTTTTTTCATATTGTTACTGTGTTAGAGAATGTTCATGTAGGCTTTTTCTTTTTTTGGGGAGGGGTGGGGGAGATTTCTTGCAGCCTTCAATGCTGAAGAAAGTCATTTTTCCAAAAAATTGGAACTTTCCTAATCTTTGCGCATATTTCCATCTTTTTCTTTATATCGGATTGATCATGTTCTCTTGTGGATTGCAGAGCTGGAACTGTCATATCGGAGACATGGGAAGAAGGGCAAGTGTTAAAAGATCTCAACTCTCATCTTGTATGTTTCTAGTCTTTACTTTTACTTCAATAAATTGGGTTACTTCTGAATTTTCTTCATGTGCCAATTTTGTTTGAATCCAATGACATCTCCACCCGATAAGAATTTGCTTTTTTAGTAAGTAAATAATTCATTAAGAAGGGGCAATAGGGAACCTTGTACATGGAAAGTATATAAGAAATAAACCAACAACTATCAATGAAAATTATAAAGATCAATCAGCTCAAGTAAATTTGAAAAAGAATACTGTTCTGTGGCTGTCATCCATTCATGTCAGGATCTTAAGAATAAGAGTTGGAGGGTTAGGTTGAACTCATGTTATGATTTCAATCCCATATGATTGAACTCATGTTATGATCATCTTTTGTGGTCACATTGAATAATTGATAGCGTTTTAATCCCGTGTGACGGCCAATAGCAACTTTTGTAACCTTTTTGCTATGTCTTTTTCATTTCCATAATTAGATCAATTAATTATTATTAATTTTTTTACATTTATGAGGGCCACTGAACCTTCTTCTTCTTTATTTATTTATTTTTATTTGCATAAGAAGTAATAGTTAAAATGTTATGTATTTGGTATTAAAAAAGTCATCTGGTCCAGGAAAATTATATAGGTGAAAACTCCAGATGCCTAGTTGTTATATTTACTCTTTTTCAAAGTTCTAAACATATTACTGAGAAAGTGCTAGTGACATCAACTGAATTTGCTTTAGCTTTATTTATAATCATAAGCCATATGTTGGAGTATTTATGAAATAGCATACAATAGTATGTGTGGATGTTTTCCATAATTAATTAAAGAAAGCATTAATCAGAGTATCAAGATGCTAGTTAGCTGCTAATAAAAGATGCAATGGTATTGGATTACGTGGAGATATGGAATGGTGTTGTACACTGGATTCCTATAATTGTGAGACCAGCTGACTAGCCTAAGAATGGGAGCTGGAAATGTTTTCCAATTTATTTGAATTGCCGAACTCAGCCAGGACTTATGTGGGTATGGAGGATAAGATGCACTGGCAACTGGATAAGAATGGTGCTTTAGTTTCCAATAGTTTTGTGAGGCTTTGAGAGGTGTTGCATCCTTAGGTTTCTTTGGAAGCCATTATGGAGGGAAAAAATTCCTACATAGATAGTGTCTTTTGTGTGGATTGCTGACTGGGGGTGAATTTCTTAGGTGGCGATCAGGTGAAAAGAGTGTTTCTGTGTTAGTGACAGAGCTCTAAGACCTTCTGGTGTAGAGTTTGGAAGGAAGGTTGTTCTTATTTGCTTAGTTTTTAAACAGCATTTCACGCATTTCAACACACTTTTTCACCCACACGTATTTCAAAAAACAATAAACAACAATTTTCAAACTACTCTACCAAACACCCCCACGTATTTATCCATAGAGGGACTCCAATCTCAGTTTGTGGGCTCTTTATTTTATTGGAGATCTTTGGATGTGAGTTGATCTCCAACAATTTGTGATATCATTGATTAATTGTATTCATATTTTGCTAAGGATCCTTTGGGTGTACATCCAGCATACACTATACACCATAAGTTCCTTTTGTATATTTCTCTTTCTCCTTCTTTTTTCCCTATAACAAATATGGTCTTATATGTAATTCTGGTTTAACCCTTTTTTTCAAATTGAATTATTTACTTACTAAAAAAATATATAATTCCCTAATGAAATTCCTACTTCATTGCGTTTCTATAAGAATGTCATCAACCCTTTTAACTGCCAAATTCTTGTTAGATTATGTTTTATGTTTTTTTTAATATATAAATCAGAATCTGTCATTTTGTCTTTGATTTATATATATATATATATATATAATTTACATAGTATTAGAATTCCATTAAAAAAGCCCAAAATAAAGCACTATCCTATTACATGGGGGTGTATGCTAAAGAATAGTGAAGAAAAAAAAGGGAACAAAGAAAGCAAGAAGATTAGAGGCTGTTTGGATGCTTTTTTTTTCATCATTCAATTTCCGTCACTCAATTTCCATCACTCATCACCCATCACTTAAAATACCTTACCTGTTTGGCACCATCACTCACTTGCTATCACTCAATATTTTTCACATTGTTTGTGGGTCCCATACCTGTCACTTGGTGCAACTTTCTTTTTCTTTTCTTTTCTTTTTTCTTTTTTTTTTTTTTTTTTTTTTTTTTGGGTATCACTGAACCCAGTGAAAAAAAAAAAAAAAAAAAAAGAAAAAGAAAAGAAGAAGAAGAAGAAGTGAACCCAAAAACCCAGCCAAAAAAAGAACCCAGTGAAAGAACCAAAAAAAAAAAAAAAACCCAAAAATGCAAACCCAGTGAAAAAAAAAGAAAGAAAGAAAGAAAGAACTGAACCCAGAAACCCTATGAAGAACAAAAGAAACCCAGCCAAAAAAAGAACCCAGTGAAAGAACCAAAAAAAAAAAAAAAAAGGAAACCTAGAAACCCAAACCCAGTGAAAAAAAAAAAAACCCAGCCAACGGAAACCAGTGAAAGAAGAAGAAAAAAAGAAAGAAAAAGAAAGAAAGAACCCAGCGGAGACCAATGAAAGAAGAAAGAAAAGTGGAGAAGAAAGAAAAAAAAAAATTTGGTCAAAAGTTGCGGCTGACCTGATAGTGAGTCTCTCTATGTGCGTTTAATTACAAAATTTTCATTGAGTTATGAGTTATGGAAATTGAAAACAGGCAAAATGTGTTTTCAGTTTCCATAACTCATAACTCAAAAATCAGAGAATTAAGTGATGGAAACAGAGTCATGGAAACAAAGTTGTGACGGGCCAAACAGACTTCTAGCTATGGGTCCCACCATTTTTGAGTTATGAGTTATGGAAATAAAGATATGAGTTATGGAAATTGATGAACCAAACAGCCTCTTAACATCTAAAAGGTCATTTTTTGCTAATCGTGGAGAAATTGAAGGAATTGGAAGTTCACTTGTATAACTTAGATTACTAGGAATATCTGAGGGGGGAATTCTCTTATTAGGAAACTGTTGATATGGTTCTCAGCTTGCAGAACACTATGACACGTTTTACATAAGTGCTTTTCAGCAATTTGTTATTATCTGCTGTTATTGAAAAGCCCCATTGTCACAGAATTGCTGCCCAAAATTCCATTTATTTTCAGTTTCATTAAAAATATGAATCCAAGCTAATAATTTGTAGAAGACATTATAATAACACGGTTATGCCTTTTACTAGAGACACTTACTTGAAGCTAAGGAGGCTATTGAGCGGCAGCGGAAATCATTGAAGAAAAGACAGTCTGGTAAAATTTTGTCATTTTGAAATTTTACAATTCCTACTTCCCCATTGTTCTGGTACTACTTGTGGCGAGTCTATGATCCAGTACTATTTTAACAGTCTCTTGGGTCTATATTATCATTTGGACATGTGCTTATTCATTTAAGCTACCTTGGTAATTCCCCTCTTGTCCCTTCTCTCACATAGTTAGTATCTGCACCAAGCTGGCTTGTGCATGCCTGTACCAACTACCATCTAGGTAGAAACAATTACTTTTGTGGTTGCTCGTGTTCTTAGAATTGGTACTTCTAAAGTTTTTCCTCTTCTCTCCCTTTGTTGATGGTCTTTTCTGGCCTGTAAGCATTGATCCTGTTGTAGCTCAAATGGCACCTCCCTCCCCTTGAAAGAGCAAGGTGAAGGTGAAGTCATGGGTTCAAGATACCATTAGGTGTGAGTGTAATTTACCAATATAAAAACAACAGTATTGATCATGTTGTATTGCCTTGAGTGACAATTCTATCCTGGTGTATATACGGACAGATGATTGGCTCTTTCACCATTTGAATTGGTTTGCTTGTCTGCTTTTTTGGTCATACATATAGCTGTGTATGTCAAACCCTTTTTTCTCTCCCCTTCCTAGACTGATCAATCCTCTAACTCCTTAAAGGGAGTTGTTGGTTCATACTTTAAATTAAATTACCCCTTGATACATATTTTTACACACACATCACCCACACCCACACCCACATACACAATAGTCATTATCTTCATACAGCTTTGTCATTTGGCGACTTTCGGAGTGCTAATGCAAGTTTACGGTTCTTGAAGATAAGGGAGACACAGTTGATACTGAAACTGGAATACAAGAAGAAGATTTTCTTATCCAAGACGAGATCTATAAATCCCGTATAGCCAGCATCAAACGTGTAAGATCAATTGTTAAAGTACAACTGATTTGGTTATTCCATTTCACCTCTGTTATGAGTAATGATTGCGAAGATTTTGTTTAATATACATGTACATCCATTGTCATTGAGATTGGATTTTCTGTAGGAGGAGGAAGTTATAATTCGTGAGAGGGATCGCTATGAACTGGAGAAGGGAAGGCTCATACGGGAAATGAAACGCATAAGAGATGAGGATGGTTCTCGTTTTAATAACTTTCAGATTCTTAACCATAGATATGCCCTTCTAAACCTTCTTGGGAAGGGAGGATTCAGCGAGGTTTACAAGGTCAGAACTTTGCTGAATCATTATGATATTTGATAAAATTTAAATATTTTCCACCAAAAATTGTACCAGCCTTCTGGTTAACTCAAACAAAAGTCTAGATCATTCCTTTGCCTGTAGTGGCAATTGTAAAGATAAACCTTTTTGCAGTGATTTGAAGTAAGAAATTTCCAGCAGGCTTATGACTTGGTAGAGCATAGATACGTTGCCTGTAAGCTTCATGGTTTGAATGCTCAGTGGAGTGAAGAGAAGAAGCAAAGTTACATACGACATGCAATACGGGAGTACAATATTCACAAGACGCTGGTGCATCATCATATTGTTAGGCTTTGGGACATTTTTGAGATAGATCAGAATACATTCTGCACCATCTTAGAGTACTGTAGTGGTACGTAGAGGTCCTCACTATTTTATCTATCTGGTGGTCCTAGCTTTGGTCATGGGCATGAATTTGAATTTGCCTCACCTCACCCCCTTTTCTCTATTATTTTTGCTTATTTTTCTCAGGGAAAGATCTTGATGCTGTTCTTAAAGCAACACCTGTTTTACCTGAGAGGGAAGCTAGGATAATTATTGTACAGATATTTCAAGGCCTTGTATACTTGAACAAAAGAACACAGAAAATTATCCATTATGATTTGAAGCCTGGAAATGTTCTATTTGATGAGCTTGGTGTTGCAAAAGTGACTGATTTTGGTCTTAGCAAGATTGTGGAAGAAGATGTTGGATCCCAGGGTATGGAACTTACATCACAGGGAGCTGGAACATATTGGTGAGTGATGCATATCTGCATCTATGCTTGCTTTTATTATTTGAATTGTGTTACTCTTCTGTTTGAAGTAATGCACATCAATAACTGACAAACTCTCCTGCTTCTGATGCAACGTCTTCACTTGCGTTAGCCAGGTTTAAGAACTACCTTCTTTACTGTCTGACTGTGGTTGAGCTGTGGGTGTGTTTGTTTGTTTGTTTGTTTTGTTTTTGTTGTTGTTGTTGTTGTTGACTAGAAGATGAATGTCATTAACAAATGTTTGTTAGTAATCATTCTTATTAGTTTGGGGGAAGGGTTTGAACAGGAATCATTTTTAGGTTATTTTAAGCTTGTTGCGTGTTGTGAATTGGTTTACATCTTTCATTTACTCCATGACATCGTTTTTTGCTATTTGGATAAGGGTGTAATGCTTACCAATTATTCTTTTTGTTACCTGTAGGTATTTGCCTCCCGAGTGCTTTGAGCTTAGTAAGACACCTCTCATATCATCGAAGGTGAAGGATTTTCTGAATTGCATATTTCCTTATGATTCATACAGTGGAGATCAAATGCCTTTCCTAGCCTCTGAGTTCTACTCTTTTTTTTTTTTAAATAATCTTAAATTTCTTTTTGGTCTATGAGTATTTTGGTCTCTTAATTGACTAATTGTTAGTCTAATCTGGACAACAGGACAAGTGCTTTCAAAGAAGCTCTTTATTAGTTGGTTAGTTCACCTGAAGTGTTTATACTTGACAGGGTAGCTTATTAATGCATTTGGTTTCTAAACACAATTAAAACTGTCTCTCTTTCACCTTGTTTCTTCCTCACTTTGGTTTTGAGCTTTTTTAACATGACATCTCTTGGAAATCAGGTTGATGTTTGGTCTGCTGGAATTCTGTTTTACCAAATGCTTTTTGGCAGACGTCCTTTTGGGCATGACCAGACACAAGAACGAATACTACGTGAAGACACAATTATCAAAGCACGGAAAGTTGAATTCCCTTCTAGACCTGCTGTTTCAAATGAGGCAAAGGTGAGTTATGCCCTTTGATGAATCATTCGCTCAGTGCTGGGGAAAGAAAAGAAACAATCTTTTTGCTCAATCTATTAGTGAAATAATCATTTAGTGTTGGTTCAGCTGGAACTTACATGTTGAAACTTTTGTTACTCTAAATAGTTGGGAGGTTCAGTAACTTGACTTTACCATGGCAGACGAGAATGTAGGGAGAATTTGAGTAGCTTAATGATGGATTTTTGTATATCTTTTTTTCACAGGAATTAATTCGTCGATGTCTAACATATAACCAAGCTGAAAGGCCAGATGTTTTAGCTATTGCGCAAGATCCGTATCTCACATACTCAAAGAAGTAATACTGTATAGTCACAGATAAAGGGGCCGAAGAGCAGGAAGTTACAATGCCTCCTCCTTTGTTCAACGTTGAACAGAGCAATACCTGTATGGAATTTTGTATAGCTTATATAGGTTTAGTCATTACCAGATACTGGCTTTGTAGCTGACGGGTTCTCTCCCCTGCTCCAAAAGGTGTGGTGTCTGGGGGTTTTTGTGGTCTTGACCCTGTGAATTGTGATTTGATTTGATTAGGGTACAGGGTTATGACATTTCATTTGTTGTAATTTTCCTGCTCTTTGCTTAAATATTCTTCTCTTTTTCGGTTGCTTTTATATCTTGCTAATTGGACGGACGTTTTCCTTTTGGAATATAGAAAAAGAAAACAGATATCCCCAAAATGAGAAATGTGGGTTCAGCTCAGTGCATGGTTGTAAAATATGTTACTATGGCGTAAAACATCATATGTTTGCATTTTTTTTTCTTCAGAACAAGTTGGTTCAGTGCATGGTTGTAAAATATGTTACTATGGCGTAAAACATCATATGTTTGCATTTTTTTTTCTTCAGAACAAGTTGGTTTATTTTATGAAAATCAAATAAAATGAGAAGTTGTACCACTATAATGTACAACAGAATCATCTCTGTCAATATTTTTGGATCATGTTTTATTAAATTTATGTTAATAAAGAATTTATTTTTTGTTAATATTATATAACTCAATAACTTTTTTTTTTTTTTTATAAGCAATAAATTCTTGTTTGTCATTTGTAAAAAAAAAAAAAAAAAAAAACCTTCTAATCTGATTAATATTTAAAAAATTATATTCTATGCAATTTGTGTTAGTAAGATATTATTTAATATTTATTTATAAACATTGTATGCATAAAGTTAACACACACACACACATATATATATATAATTTATCCACACCAAGTTAGTCTTTACATAACTCAAAATAATTATTTTATCCAATTAATTTGTAAATTGTGAATTACCTTTACATCACTCAAAAAATACTGAGTGGTGTAATGTTGCATTAAGTTTCATCAAATATATACTGAATCTAACTCTAACCACATAATAATTATAGGAATAGTATGTTATTATGGCGTATATTTAAAAAAATAAAATAAAATTCCAAAGAGTTGTTTTTTGAGATGCTTCCAAAGAGCTGTTTAGATGCATTGTTTTGGTGGATTGGTGAATGCCATTAGCACATGTTATTATTAATAAATTAAAATTTTAAGAACATAAGTTGTTTTGTATTATTGAATACAATATAAACTTCTGTTTCTTGAGTACTTTTCATATGCAATGTTTGATAATAGTGAATTTAGTGTTGATACTTGATATATTACACGATTCATAGTTGCTGAGTGTGCAACCGTTGTGGTTTACACGGAGATATTCATGAATAAAGAATTAAAGCATACATACAAGTGTACAATCGTGGTATGAATTGTTATGTTTTTTTTTTTTTTTTTTT
>NW_027069755.1:453228-489300 GCF_002906115.3 Quercus suber | reverse complement strand
TCAGTGCATGGTTGTAAAATATGTTACTATGGCGTAAAACATCATATGTTTGCATTTTTTTTTCTTCAGAACAAGTTGGTTTATTTTATGAAAATCAAATAAAATGAGAAGTTGTACCACTATAATGTACAACAGAATCATCTCTGTCAATATTTTTGGATCATGTTTTATTAAATTTATGTTAATAAAGAATTTATTTTTTGTTAATATTATATAACTCAATAACTTTTTTTTTTTTTTTATAAGCAATAAATTCTTGTTTGTCATTTGTAAAAAAAAAAAAAAAAAAAAACCTTCTAATCTGATTAATATTTAAAAAATTATATTCTATGCAATTTGTGTTAGTAAGATATTATTTAATATTTATTTATAAACATTGTATGCATAAAGTTAACACACACACACTATATATATAATTTATCCACACCAAGTTAGTCTTTACATAACTCAAAATAATTATTTTATCCAATTAATTTGTAAATTGTGAATTACCTTTACATCACTCAAAAAATACTGAGTGGTGTAATGTTGCATTAAGTTCATCAAATATATACTGAATCTAACTCTACCACATAATAATTATAGGAATAGTATGTTATTATGGCGTATATTTAAAAAATAAAATAAAATTCCAAAGAGTTGTTTTTTGAGATGCTTCCAAAGAGCTGTTTAGATGCATTGTTTTGGTGGATTGGTGAATGCCATTAGCACATGTTATTATTAATAAATTAAAATTTTAAGAACATAAGTTGTTTTGTATTATTGAATACAATATAAACTTCTGTTTCTTGAGTACTTTTCATATGCAATGTTTGATAATAGTGAATTTAGTGTTGATACTTGATATATTACACGATTCATAGTTGCTGAGTGTGCAACCGTTGTGGTTTACACGGAGATATTCATGAATAAAGAATTAAAGCATACAAACAAGTGTACAATCGTGGTATGAATTGTTATGTTTTTTTTTTTTTTTTTTTTGGCCTTTTAGCATTAATTTTCTAACAATTTTTCGTTAGCTGCTAAGTTTCTAAGAATATATATATATATATATTTTTTATGAGAGTTTCTAAGAGTATTTGGTAAATTAGGATTTTGAATCTCTAATACTCGAGTTCGGTGACAAAACTCAACATTTAAAAGACTTCAGTTCCAGTGTGTCCCTTGAGTTGGTACGTAAAGTGAATGCCAGGATTTAAGACTTGAGTTCTATGACTGGAAAAAGTAAAAACCACCCCAGTACATTATACCCAAACACCCAAGTCCGTTTGGATACATTTATTTTGCTGAAAGTTGATAAAATTGATTGTTGCTGAAATATTGTAGAAAAATAATTTTTAAATGTGTGAATAGTATTGTAGGGCCTACTTTTAATATTAAATATTCATGAACAGTATGTAAACAGTCACGCACAGTATAGTATGTAATTTTGTCCCCAAAGTCAACAAGTGCGGCAAAAAAAAAAAAAAAAAGTCCAAAACGTGAAACTGAAAACGAAAAAAAAAAAAAAATAAAAAATAAAAAAAAAAGTCCAAAACGTGAAACTGAAAATGTGCGCAAGAATCATCTCAATCCAAACCTCACCCAGACGCTCAAACACAAGACCTGTCCTCTCTCTCTCTGTCATTCTCCTCTCATCTCGTTGGCGACTCGGCCTCATCGGTGGCTCATTCTGTCGTCGGTGGCTCCTCTCCTCATCGGACTCTCCCTTTATATTGATCATCTCTCTGACCTCACTATCAGGTAATTGATTCTATCACTAAGTTCTTTTTTTTAATTTTTTTTATGAAGGGTTTTGACTGAACATTGGTTCTAAAATATAATTTTTAGTTTGAGTTAATTTTACTTTTCTTACATCAAATTCACACTGTCGTTGTATATACTTCAAAACTGATCATTGACTGTGGATAAGCCTTAGGAATCAAATTCAACATGGAAAAATTTATTGATTTGGTTATCTGGTCTTCATTACTTCATTGTTCTATTGTTTCATTTTTTGTGACAACTATATACTGTTCTTTTGAGTTAAATGATTTTTTATTTTCAGGACACCTACACAAACTGACTGAAAAAAAAAGACAAAAGTCAATATGTTTCTGCATATAAATTGTAGTGGCATACTGTTACTATTAAAAGTGATTGATATTATGAGAGCTGGAGCTTGCTTTTTTATTTCAAATTTTGATGCCTTTTGTTAAATCTTAAATATCATTGATTCTACTACCATTCTTTAGAAATACCACAACTGAGTGAGATATTCTTTGTGAAATTATTATGTCATGCCTTCACGATTAACTAGAAAAAAAAAAGGGGCAGACCTTCATGATTAAATTTATGCAATTTGCTCACTGAGTTTATCATTTTAAGAAGATATTTGCTTCTTATGTCGTGTCATAAGATTATGAATTATGCTGCATTTCTTTCAGAATCAGAGACACAAACAAGCCTGCTTATAGTGTTCATGTCCTTGCACTTAATGCAAGCCAGGTCACCCATCCGTTGTTTTATTTTAGTCATACAAAGTGTTTGGGATAGACGTGACGGATAAAATAAATTTCAAGATTTTTGAAATAAATTCAATTAGTTCTAACTACTAGTTTCGGTTAGAATATACTCATAGGTTACATATCTATGTCACTTCACTTTAGTTCTAAGTTGTTACCACAAGAAGATAAACAAGGTAGCACTAGTTCCCAACATGGTCCTAATTGTATGTGATAGTCTTATCATGGGTTAACAGCGAAGACAAGTAAATCAATTGAACAACTTATCTGCTTATCTCTGCTCAATGATGATTACTAACGTTTAATCTTTTTACATTCATATGATTTGTTTGAATACTTATATTTAAATTAATCTTTTAACTTCATACATTAATACTTGTTTGCAATATACATTTTTAGCCTATTTAAATTATGAAGTAGTTTAAACATTACAATGATTATACTAACTCCTACGCTAGGCTCAAAAAATTAAATTAAAATCAGTATGAAAAGAAAAATAATATTTACATTATATTTTATATGTTGATCAAATATTGTTTAATAAATTAATTTTCTATATTAATAATTTTTATTTAATTGTCTTCAATATTATATCTTAATCTTGCCCCCCTAAATCAAATTACTGGCTCCGCCACTGACTTAATGTATGTGTTTGTCTAATGGATTCCTCTTAGTTACTTGGGACTCTAGGCTCTTGCTCATGGTCTATCCCTGAAATCCTGGGTAGAGCATTATAAAACTAGTTCAATTGATAAACTATCATCTGACTGTAAAAAGAAAAATATTCACAGGTATTTGTTTTTTAATTCTTGTCAAGTTTTCTGCATGACAAGAAGCAACTATTGAGGAGAGCAAGGTAGGGTTCTGAGAGTAGGCTGAAGCATGAAACTCAGATTTCTGCCAGGCTGCATGGAATTCAGCTTGACTTTTTTGTATAAGCCTGAATGTTTGTCCAGGCTTTTGTAACCAATGTAGTATGGAAAAGGGTATTGTTTCTCAGAACTAGTATTACATCTATGAGAATCCAATTTTGAGTATAACAGGGGTGACAGATTAAGAGAGGGAGAGGACTGAAATTTATTATCATTCTCTTATCGTCGTCAAATAATTTTTGCCATCTTTGACTCATGAGTGTAGCCCAAAAGTTGAACCACATAAATCATGTGTTTCTTATGCAATGCTCTTTTTTCCCTTAAGATCTTTATATTGCTTCAAAAGTAGCATTACAAGCAACTTGGAGATCCTATTGCTAATGGACACCCAGGGATTAACCATCTTTCAAATTAAAAGTCACTTCCAGGTTTTAATATTCATTTTATAGCTATGGGTGTTTCTTGAGTATTAGTTCTCATTTTCCAAGGTTTTTGAATCAAAGTTCTTCCTTATATGAGAAATATCCTACTCCATGTGTATTCTAGAATTTACAGAAGGTAAGTTCTTTCCACAAATTTGCTATTTTTTTATTTCTTAATGTATTGTTGTCTCTTTATGGTTATTTTGCTTTGATTTTAAATTTTTAGTTCTGCTAGAATATTGCAGTGTGTTTGTATGATATCACTCTTAAACTTTGAGCAGATGGATGCTGCGGATGTTGAGGATGTTGAGACTTTGAGTCCTGGTCCCGTAGATCATTCAGTGCTGACACAACAAGACAACATCGGTCAAATAATATTTGGGAGGGTGAGGTAAAATATCTAGTTTGAACACCAGCTAAATTTAATCTTCTCTTTGACTTATAAAAAGTACTTACGAATTTGTGTTGTTATTGGTCCTAATGATGTAACCATTCTATGTAGTGGTTGATGTAAATATATTAAGCCTGGTTTTATCTTATGAGGATCCGGGGGCACTTGAATGCGTGGTCGTCTTAAGGAGATGGCAAAAAGAGACTTGATGGTGGATGATCGGGTGATTGATTTTATCAAGTTACAAGGTTTAGAGGGACTCTATAGGACCCCTCAGAGAGATAGATCATGATTTGATATCGGCCTTAGTTGAGAGATGGCGGCCGGAAACTCATACATTCCACCTACCACATGGTGAGATGACGATCATCTTACAAGATGTGGAGGTTATTTTAGGGATTCCTATCGATGGTGAGGTCTTGGTTGGGTCGACTTTGTTGGATTGGCGCTAGGAGTGTACTGATTTGCTTGGATTTACTATTCTGCTTAGCAATACGACTGTGCTGATGGGGCAAAGAATTCTCATCAAACGGCTTCTTGAACACATTGCACTCCCGCTATCTCCTAATGTGCGGGAAGTTGAGGTACATCAGTATGTCCGGTGCTATATTCTAGCGCTACTAGGGGATACAATTTTCATAGACAAGTCAGGAGATAGGGTTCATTTGATGTTCTTGGAGTTCTTGCAGAATCTTCATAATCCGCCACAATATAGTTGGGGTAGTGCTTCCTTGCATGGTTGTACAGAGAGTTATGTCAGGCAAGCCATAAAGATGGCAAGCAGATTAGTGGGGCGATGCTCCTAGTTTAGTATTGGGCATGGGCCAGGTTCCCACATTTGTGCCCAAAGATAGTGCCCCCACTTGAGGGTGTGACGTAGGACAACCACACAAACAATAGAAACAATAGAATAAGAAGATAAAACCCTAGGAGTCAGCACCTAAGGGTTGCTTGGAGTCAGCACCAAGCAAAACTGGAGTCGGCACCAGTAAAAGAAAACACACGTTTTTTTTATAATCATCAAAACTGTCTTACAATATTCCCAAAAAGTGTTTAAATAGCTAACATAAAGAAACCCTAAAGAAACCCTAATTATTAAATGTTTGGGCTTGCTGAAACTCAAGCCCAATGACTAATAGGCCCTAGCCATAAGGCCACAGGTTGGGCCATCTTCTTTCTCCTATACGTGCGTGTAATTGGGGGCTTGTATCTGTGTCCGCACCAACTCCCCCCAGGTGAGAAGAACTCGACCCCTCGAGTGGAAATCTGAAGAGCTTTGATAATACTCCAACAAGTCAGATCCAGTCGCTGTAACTCATCTCGAGTAATCCAAGTGCAATCAGAATCTGGTCGCCCTCGCCACCGAACTAGGAAACGGTGAACTCCTCCATCCCTGGTAGAAACAATCTGTTCATCTAAAATAGCATCAATAGATTTTTATGTGCATAAGGTAGATTTAAGGGTAAAGGGGTAGGAACAGGGGCATCAATAGGATTAGGCAAAGACTCATCAAAAGGTGTATCAGGAATAGCTGTGGGCTTTTATAAGCAACTAGATCCTCAATATTAAAGGAGGAGCTAATACCATAATCAGAGGAAGTTCAATGACATAAGCATTTGGGCCCATTCGTTTCAATACCTTAAATGGTCCAGCACTACGAGCCTGCAATTTTTACGTCGTCGCCTAAGGGTTTCCTCCAAGTCTTCCCAAAAAAGGTCAGCTCTTCCAATTAACTTCATCCTAGCATACCTCACTTTCTTGTTTTCAGCCCAATGGTAATAGTCAAAGAATTTCTCCATTTGACGCAACCAATCAGTGAAAACCCATGGGTCTAGGCAGCCATCAAAGGTGGGTGCATCGATCTTGTCCTTAAACATCCTATCATCAAAGTCCCTAGGGCCATTGTGATTATAGTGATCAGGTTCAAAGTTTGGAGCCCTATTAAAGTAACCGAAGTTATGTTGCCTAAGCATGTTATCTCCTTTATGGTTAATGGTCTCCCGTTGAGATGCCTCAATTTGTCCAACCCTATCCATTAAATTTTGGACATTTTTTGCTAGTTCACCTATGGTTTGCTCTAAGGAGGTCCTAGACTTGGAAGTGGATTGATGTTCAGAGTTTGACATGATGCGACCACTACGTAGATGCATGCACACTATATATATGAATGCAATTGAGATTCACAAAAGCTCAAGTAACCAATTCTCAATGTAAAATTAAGGTCAAGTAATAGTGCATGTAGGGATTGGATCAATGAATCACAGGAATAAATTGCAGTCAAGTAGTGACAGTATTTACAATATTGAAAGATAGTCCAAATAAAAGTCAAATTCCAATAAGCTCCACAATTAATAATGAGAATCAGATATTTCAAAGGTTTTTTTTTTTTTTTTTGGGAAGTTTAGAATGGGTATTGAAGGAAAGCACAAATAATAAAATAGCTAGTTGGAGCACAAAATGGGTAGGCCAGTGGGGTATGGTGGCACATGCACATAAAAAATATAAAGATTTTATTCTTCAATGAAACAAAATTGAATCCACCAAAAAGAGAGTGAGAATGGTACCCTAGTCAGTGGCCAACTTATTGCATTAGATAGTCACGAACTTGGCTCTTCAAGTGAATAGATCTGACTTGAACAAAAGTACCTGTGGAGAACAACTCAAGGCCCAATACTTACAATGGACTGCTACAGTAACAATAATGTTTTTTTTTTTTAATAATAAAATGCACTGCTTTAAGTTACAGACACGGACCTAAAGAAAACTCAAATGAGGTACCTTAAAAGAACTCAAGTACAGACTTAAAAAGAAAAAAAAAACCATAGAAACGAAAAGGAACAAAATGACCGGCTCGGCAATGGACGGTGGTACTAGTGGTCGACAACTGCGGCGGTACAAGATTGGGAAGACTGCGGCAGAGTGGCAACTACCTGTCTCGGATCTTGCATCGGCGGTGGCTGACGTCCTCAGCGGCGGTGGTCAGGGGCGAAGGTAGTGTCGGCGGCGGTGGATGATGTACTCAGCGGCGGCGGATGATGGGTCTGTGGCTGGTGGTGGTCTGCGGCTTGGGTGGCTGTGAGCTGGGTTGTGTGTTTCGGCTTGTGGCTGAAAATCTTATGTGGGGCTGCGGGATATATGCGGATTGCAGGGGCTGGTTTGGGCTTGTTCAAGATTTCATGAGGCAAATACTTGAAAGGTAATGTCATCCTTGGCTGGTTTGCTCTTTTGACGGTTTGGCTTTCAATGGTTGTCTACGGTTGTGTTGAATGGACCGGAAACCTGGCTCTGATACCAAAACTGACGTAGGACAACCACACAAATAATAGAAACAATAGAATAAGAAGATAAAACCCTAGGAGTCAGCACCTAAGGGGTTGCTTGGAGTCAGCACCAAGCAAAACTGGAGTCGGCACCAGTAAAAGAAAACACACGTTTTTTTTATAATCATCAAAACTGTCTTACAATAATCCCAAAAAGTGTTTAAATAGCTAACATAAAGAAACCCTAAAGAAACCCTAATTATTAAATGTTTGGGCTTGCTGAAACTCAAGCCCAATGACTAATAGGCCCTAGCCATAAGGCCACAGGTTGGGCCATCTTCTTTCTCCTATACGTGCGTGTAATTGGGGGCTTGTATCTTGTGTTCGCACCAGGGTGCTAATGGTCCACTACAACCAGATTATCCACTCTCCCTTAAGTAAGTCTTTGCATGAAATTCATTGCGTCATCATTGCATAACTCTGTTAGTAATTAAGTGGTAGATGTTGATTCCCTCATTATTGTAGGTGGGTGTGGGTGCCATGTACAAAGAATAGGCAATCATACTTCTCTTTGGTCCGTTATCGTGAGCAGTTAGATAGAATGCAATCGGACTAGGTAGCACACGAGATTTCTTTCACAATGTTTTGAACAATATGTACTCTTGGTGAAATAATAAATATATATTGTAGTACTTGGAAAAATTCCTAATATGTTTGCCTATTTTTTTGGCTATTGTAGGTTATGTGGCAGCCATATGAATCGGAATTAAGCCACCTTCCTGCCTTCTGTGTCGCGGGGAAGGATATGTGGAGTGCAGTTGTGCCGCTTGCGTGTTTCTGCATAGTAGAGAAACACCAACCGGATCGTGTCCTTCGTCAGTTTGGGTTGGTGCAAGACATTCCCATTGATGTTGATACTAATGAACGACTTCATGGAATAGACCTGAGGGGGAAGGTAGATAGAAATTGGAGGTGGAGCATGCAGTGCATATCCATCGATGGGGTAATTGATACCAACTAGTATGTCATGCACCGGCACTAATTGGTGATATGCGTCGTGATCATAGATATTTCCGTTGGTACTGTAGGATAACTTGGAAGTACATCAACCGCAGTAACGCTTTATTAGATTTTATGGTAATGTGTAGTAGTTAGTTACCTTTTAATTCGAGTTGTGTGTTTCCATGGTTGTGTTTGATGTCCTGATGGTAGTTCTTTACTTGTAGATTAAAAAACACTTAGAGCTGTTGCAGCGAATCCCTGTAGGCAGTCAAGAACACAAGCACATTTTGGATGTCCCGAAGGCTGTGAATGAGCTTGATCGTGTACGTGCAAATAATGATTAGGCCAACATTGGGCTTCAAACTAAATAAGAAGACACTGTAAGGACAAGCACGAGCACAACTCTTGCTAGACATAACCGTGGTCAGCGTGCTACAACCCCTCAGGTTGTCATTGGCCTTGAGTTCCGTCCACCCACCCCACATGCATGTCTTGGCCCCAAGATCCCTCCACCCACCTCACATGCATCTCTTGTTCATGTTTGTAGTTCTCCTTTTGTTTGGACATCTAATTTTATGTTAGGGCCAAAAGATAATGCAGAATATTAACAAACCATACTTAAAATAATTTTTTTTTGTGAACTAAAACTAATTTTATTTTCGGGCGACTAATGTGGGAAAAGGAGTTTGATACAAGCTCTGTGGGACTCACAAAGGATAGTGCTGAATGGTTGGTAGAGAACACAGATTTCAAACTTATTGGTAAGACATAGATTGTACTTTCTATCAATTTGGAGCTACTTGACAATAAGATTATTATGGCATTCTTTTGTCCTTGCAAGCTGCCACGAGCATCCTGTATCTATGTTGGACACTGGGGCTCATTTCTTCTTTTGCACTTGTGAAATAGTCATGAATATCAATTAGTAGCTTAATCACCATGTACATTTTTCACTTATTTCAAACTATCAGTATTGAAGGAATTTATTAATGGTGTATTTAAATAGAAGTATTTGAAAAGAAGCATTCACATTTCGGTTTTTAGTTTAAATGACTTGAATAAAATATAAAATGGAAAATACTTTGGATGAATTTGAGCTCTATAAATATGAGGATATGAAATGATCAAAAAATTTATACTAACAATTGTTCTTCAATTTCCTTGATTTTAAATCCTAAATCCAATGCAAATCCATGATGATGCAATATGGCTTTTTGTTCTTATATTTCAAAGCTTATTTAGACGTAACTATAAGCAGACCCAACGAGCAATGATTTGGTTCTGGATGGTAATGACCAGCAAAATCATCAGCTGATTCCTGGTGATTTAAGGAATCTTGGGGCCATGGCAGAAAACACAGGAATCTTATATCCATTACTTTTAGCTGTTAGGGCATGGATGGATAGTTATATGCAGTAACTACATTGCATTGGGTCTCAACCATGTTTCTTCCAATCTTTCATTCCCATTGCCCTATCATACCCCATTAGCATTCTCTTAGAATTCCCTTCTTTCTTCATAGGACAAGTTGTCTATCGACCTCATTTTGTGTACAAAAATGCATTGATATAACATATAATTGGTCTTTTGACTGTTATGACATTTTAACATTCTGTCTCTTACTTGGTGTTTATAGGTACCCTCATTAGGAATTAAATGCTGGGCTTTTGATTATTTAATTGCAACTGATGATAGCTAAAAAAAAGATAAGGAAGAAACCAGAAGGGAGAGTAATGCTGAAGGAAGAAAGTCTACAAAGCATGCGAAACAAAAATTGGACTCTGAATTTGTAGTGAGGGGTATTGGTTTCAAAAATGCATTAGCCAACCCTAAAATTTTGGGACCAAAGACTTTATTGTTCTTGTTATTGTAATAACAATTTAAGATAAGCCAATTTGTGCAACTCTCTCCAAAAAAAAAAAAAATATTCCCATTGCCCTATCATACCCCATTAGCATTCTCTTAGAATTCCCTTCTTTCTTCATAGGACAAGTTGTCTATCGACCTCATTTTGTGTACAAAAATGCATTGATATAACATATAATTGGTCTTTTGACTGTTATGACATTTTAACATTCTGTCTCTTACTTGGTGTTTATAGGTACCCTCATTAGGAATTAAATGCTGGGCTTTTGATTATTTAATTGCAACTGATGATAGCTAAAAAAAAGATAAGGAAGAAACCAGAAGGGAGAGTAATGCTGAAGGAAGAAAGTCTACAAAGCATGCGAAACAAAAATTGGACTCTGAATTTGTAGTGAGGGGTATTGGTTTCAAAAATGCATTAGCCAACCCTAAAATTTTGGGACCAAAGACTTTATTGTTCTTGTTATTGTAATAACAATTTAAGATAAGCCAATTTGTGCAACTCTCTCCAAAAAAAAAAAAAAAATTGTGCAGTATCGCTTGTAATTGTATACGCAGCTATATTAATTAGTATTGTGATCTGGCTTTATGCATTACAATGTGATATGAAATTATACAGAATGTGTGATTTCTGTGTATTGTTGGATTATGAAGACATGAGATGTTGATTTTCAATTTTTTTTTTTTTTGGATAAAACCAGACTACATTCCCTCATTGTTTTTGTTTGTTTATTTTTGTTATAGAATCAAATTTCCCTTTTTAGTATAGGTTACTGTGGGGGATAAGGGAGTTAGGCCCAAGTTAATGGGCCGAATACCCAGGAGAGGACTGTTTCACATCCGAAGAGAAAGATGCGGAAAATGCAGGGCCCAGAGTGAAGTGGAACCCTCCTGTAGAGAATCATCGCGGTCCGAAGAGGATATCTCCAGTCCGAGGAGGACATCACCTGTCCGAGGAAGATGTTTTACTTTGATGTGATATTGGAGACTAAATGAGTAGAGGAAAAGTCTGATTGATTGTCCGAGGACTCCATCTGATCAAGATAAGCTCAAAACATACCCAGGAACGATAAGGATGAGGAAATATCTGAGGGAAAGGCTGCTGGCCACCGTATTCAATGCACTGCAACAGCTTTTCTGGCCGCATTTATGTGAAGAAGACCTCTGAACAGTGCTCCATAACCTACCGCCACTCACACAGAGATGAAAAGAAGCTGTCTGACGTGACAGGTACTTGAGCAAATCCATGGATGGGGAGCACGTGGACGGTAGAGATGAGGATGAGAGTGGCTATATAATAGAGGGAGAGGGTTTGTTACAAACCATGGAATAGAGGGAAACTGATCAATGAATAATAAAAAAGAGTGATAATCCTTTGTTGTGAATCCCTTGTCAACTCTAGTTCTTCAACCCATACTCTACAAATTAATTGTCTTTGGGTTTACGTAAAGAAAACGAACCCTACAGTTACATATCGAATTAGAAAAAATAAGAGGAAAATATAATGAATTTATAATTATATATATAGAGGAAAATAGATATTTCATATATTTTGATTTAATGTGCTATACTACTATATATGATATAAGAGTAATAAAAGGAAAAAAAAAAGATGTATTTTTCTTTTTCTTTTTCTTTTTCTTTTTGTTGAGAAGAATGTATTATTCATTTAGATAAATGTGGTACATTTAAAAAAAAATCTAGGGGACCAATAGTTTAAATTTATCTATACATTCTTATTTGTATTATAAATACTATTAGAGGGAGGAGAGAATTAAGGAAAAGCTAAAGCGCCATGACCCACCCCCTAGCCTCCTCTCCCCCAACATAGAGAGTATAACAAGAAAAATTGAATCAATGGTGAACTTGTTGAAATATACATCTGATAAAAAATTATTAAATAGTGTGACATTGTTCAAGGTTATTAACATTATTTGAATTTCACTCATACATAAACACATACATACATATATTTATTTCGTGTATTTATGTATGTATGTATTCCAAACTTGTTATAAATAAATTTTATTTGTGATGATCAAATATTGCAAAGAAACAATCTCATGAATTAGCTTCGTTTGAGAATCTATAAGGGAATGGAATATAATGTAATAATTATAAAGTAATATAAATGAAATGAATAAAATGAAATGTTTTTTTTTTTAGAAAGTAGAAAAAAATGTATGTAAGTAAAGGAAAAGAAATGAATGAAATGAAATTAAGTAACTTTGTTTGGATGTTTTAAAATAATGGAATGAAAATTAATGGAGTGAAATAAAAGGTAAGTAACCTTATTTTGGAGTAACATAAAGAGAAATAAATGAAATCATTTTATGATAATAGTAATATTAGATATCTATTTTAAAAGTAATGCTAAATATATATAGGTATTTTATGAGTTTTAGTAAAAAATTTCATTAAATCTAATTCAATTCTCTTAAATTCCTCCCAATTTTGGGATGAAAATTTTAGGTTTTAAGGGAATAGAGAGGAATGAATATTCTTTCTTATTCATTATATTCTCTCCGACTTAGACATCCAAAACAGACCCCGACTTAGACATCCAAAACAGATCGTTCCCTCCATTAAAACTTCTAAACAAGTGAAGAGATGAATATTTTAAAATTATTTTTTTCATTCTCTTCCATTCCATTCATTTTCCTGCTCCCAAATGAGCTCTAAAGCTTTGTTTAAGAGTTCATAAAAGAGCGGAATAGAATAAATTTATGTAAGGGAAATGAATGAAATGAAATTAATGCTTTGTTTTGATGTAAAACATTTTCAAATGTAAAATGTGGAGACCATTTTTGCCGAAGGACCAATGAAATCATTTTATGATAATAGTAATATTAGATATCTATTTTAAAAGTAATGCTAAATATATATGGGTATTTTATGAGTTTTAGTAAAAAAATTTATTAAATCTAATTCAATTCTCTTAAATTCCTCCCAATTTTGGGATAAAAATTTTAGGTTTTAAGAAAATAGAGAGGAATGAGTATTCTTTCTTATCCATTATATTCTCTCCGACTTAAACATCCAAAACGGACCCCAACTTAGACATCCAAAACGAACTGTTCCCTCCATTAAAACTTCTACACAAGTGAAGAGATGAATATTTTAAAATTATTTTTTTCATTCTCTTCCATTCCATTCATTTTCCTGCTCCCAAATGAGCTCTAAAGCTTTGTTTAAGAGTTCATAAAAGAGCGGAATAGAATAAATTTATGTAAGGGAAATGAATGAAATGAAATTAATGCTTTGTTTTGTGAGATTGTCCCACATCGCCTAAATAACCCTCCCACTCATGCTTTATATGCCCTTGGAGCTTGCATGAGTGTACCACTACAACGTTGTAGTGGTACACTCATGCAAGCTCCAAGGGCATATAAAGCATGAGTGGGAGGGTTATTTAGGCGATGTGGGACAATCTCACCACTTCGTGACAAATTCGTCTATTGGTCCTTCGGCAAAAATGGTCTCCACATGCACAAACCACCAGCAATCCACAACAAGCATTAAACCACAAATCCGATCAAACAACTCCATAACCACCCAAAAGAAAGCAAAAAGAAAAAAAGAAAAAACCCACAAAATAAAAACCAATTTTAGATCACAATTTCGTTTTATCTTTGCTCGCCACTGTAGCACCTTCCAGACGTTGATGGTAGATCACAACCGTAGCACCTTAGCACCTTCCTTTGATCGCGGCTATCCAGATCATGCCGGAAAGCTTCCATGACCACCACTGGCATCATAGCTCCCCACCAGGAAGCCTCCTCGTGACTTTCTTTTTCTGTGCTAGATGGGTATGAGAGTAGGGAGATAGATCTGACGATGGGGGCGCCGGCGGAAGCTAGAGTTGATCGGTGGTGCCTCAGACTTGGAGCCAGAGATTGGTGGGAAAGGGGACCGGAGGTGGCTGGGTTTTTGGAGAGAAATTTGATTTGGGAGAGTTTAAGCGTAAAGTGAGTAGGAGTGAGGATGGTGATAAGTATCTGGTGCGAGGGAGTGAGCAAATCTAAAATGATTTACCAAAATTTTATTTGTAAAATATTTTACAAAATTTGCATAGGTTTAGTTGACCGAAAATATTTTATTTAATCAAATATTTTAATGCAAAATAAATATGATAAAATTGAAAAATATTTTTTTGAAAATATTTTACATTGAAACAAATAGCATAAGTAATATTGTTTGAATTTTTCAAAATAAATGAATGAAAATGAATGAAAGGTGAGTAATCTTATTGGGGAGTAACATAAAAAGAAATTAATTAAATAATTTTATGATATTATTATTATTAGATCCCTGGTTTAAAATAAATGGCTAAATATATAAGAGTATTTAGTAAAAAAATTGTTAAGTCTAATTTCATTACCTCAAATTCCTCACAATTTTGGGGAAATGAAAATTTGAGGTTTTAAGGGAAAAGAGAGGAACGAGTATTTTCCTTAGCTATTCCGTTCCCTCCCACTTCAACTCCTAAATAAGGAAATTGATTTCTATTCTCTCCATTAAAACTTTCAAATAAGGGAAATGAAGAATATTCTAAAATTATTATTTTCATTCATTTTCATTCCATTTATTTCCCTCCTCCCAAAAGAGGGCCAATGGTACGTTTGGTTGGAGGAATGTAAAAGTGGGAGGATAGACAATTTGTGGAAAAATATAAAAGATTTCGTTTTTCTTTATGTGTTTTATTTGGAGAAGTGAAAAAGTGAGAGGGTGAAAAACTTTTTTTTTTTTTTTTTTGTTGAGGAGAAAAATGAGACGATAAAAAATGTAGTTTATATAAATTTACTCTTATGCCCTTATTACATAATATGTAAGAGATAATTTATTTGTACTCACTAAATTATAATATAAAATTAACACATCATATATATAACTTATATTTTTTTTTTTTTGTTATTATGTATATTCTAATCTAATATGAACAAAGTTTCCCTTCGAACTTCTCATGTATCTTTATATCGAGAGTAAATTATGAAAGTTTAACCGTTGGATTGAATGTTCTTATTATATCATTCATGCTTGCAAAATTTCAAGAAGATCAAAGATCAATTGCTATGTCATTATACAAATGTTAAAATTTCAAGTTTTTGTAATTTAAAACTGTGTATAAAAAATAAGTTTATTAACCGAATAGTAAATAATGTTCGATTTGAATGAAATTTGATATGCATGTTAAGAACATAAGAAACATGAAATTTAACGGTTATATTTTTAAATTTCACACCAAAAAAGGAGTTGCATGAGATTTTTGAAGACTCTTTGCAAAAACAAACAAACAAACAAAGAAGATCAACCATGGAAGGTAGAGAGAGTAACGACAAGAAGGAAAAAAAAAAGGAAAAAAAAGAGAAGGACGAGATGAATTACCTTAGACTGTGTAGAGGAGATACAAACAAAGTAAGAAAGACATCAGTGTGTTAACTCATAACTGTGCGGTGAAGTGGATGGGGGTAGGTGACAGTCGTGAGAAGCATTCAAATTTGAGGGCGATTTCGTCATTGCGCTGGAATAGAAGTTTTCATGCCTATTTTTTATCTGTTTTGGAGAGATGAATTTTTGGTGGACCAGAAGAGAAAATGCCTAGGCTCTACTAATTTATTTTTTCCATCATTTCTTTCCTTACAAAACAACACCAAAACTTATTTTTACTCATTTATTTTCCATCATCCTTATTTCATTTCCAACAAAACATACCCTAATAATCCCTCCTATTATAAGCTATTGGATTTGTATAAGAGAGAGAGAAAAAAAAGATCTTCAGGCTCACTCTACAAACTTAAGAATCCCTCCTATCATAAGCTATTGGATTTGTATTAAGTTATTCGAATTTGCGTGTAACAAGAAATAGGAATCGAAGAAACTTACCTTGTATTACATATCATTGAAAAAAAGAAGAAAGAAAAAAGAGAAGAGAAAAATGAAAAATCTTACAAAAAGAAGTAAAAGAAAATAAATTAGTCCAAGCAACAAATTATGTGGTGGGGTAAATTTATTTATTTATATTTATTTAGTTTAATTTTAAAAATTTTGGTCGGAACGTGGTGTAGTTGCTTTTACTTTTCTCAGGTGAATTTCCCTGTCAATATCATCCCTTGATGTGGAATAGCCTAGCCCAACAACCAAACACCAGAACTGGTCACAACAACACAGAGAACTGAGCAGTGCACACTGCACAGTTCGCCCCAACGCACCCAACCCAACCCAACCCAACCCAGGCCCATCAATTAATCATTCATCGTTGTTGCAACAATTCCTTTGCTTCGCTTCCTTGCGTGCTTCATCTTCTTCATAATTTGATATTTTCATTCGGGCTCTTTCATCTGGAGCCAAAGAAAAACCTCCTATTTTGCCGCCCTTTTTTTTTTTTCACTCTGCTACTTCGCTCGCTGTGCTTCAAAAATCAAAGGACATAATACAGTGCTAAAAGTTCGCCGTTGGTGCACAGCACAGCACGGCACAGTTCAACACTCATCCTTACAACTACACACCCCTCTATTTCAAGTCAACTCACTTCGATTTTCACTCTCCTCCCTCCATCTCTCTCTCTCTCTCTCGCTTCAATTCAACTGCGACTTCTGGTAAAGTAGGTAAACCCCTTTTTTTCCCACTCAATTCTCTCTTTTCCTACTTCTCTACTTCACAAACCATAATTTTGTTTTCGATTTTTCGTTTTTCACTTGCTGAAACCCTAGAATCTACTCTGCTCTCACTTCCTTTTTTTATTTTTATTTTTATTTTTTATTTAAAATTTAAAATTCAGAGTTTCGCGCACAGACTTTGGTTCTCACTTTCCGGCATGGTAGGCTAGGGTTTACTTTGCACTCTCACTATAGAAGTGTTTTTCACTTTTTCTCGCTTTCTAATCGGAAAGTGCTTTAGGTTTTGGGTTTTTAGAAAATAAGTGTTGCTTTAAGTTTTTTGTTTGTTTTTTTTTTTTTTTTGGAATGTAATTACCGTAATTCCCTTGAATTTTTGTTTCCAGAAAAAGCGTGTTTGTTATATGCTGATAGAACAGTGATTGTATTGTGGATTGTTTGGTAGAATGGCACCTGAACTATCTGCCCTAAAAATAGTTTAACTGTCCTTAACTTGGGCAGTGTTTGTTGCTTTTAGACTTTTAGACTTTTAGTGAGTGAATTCACCTCAAGTAGCGAGTGAAGTAAACACTGAAAATGGGAAAGAAAATTTTCAACTCATATCTTGTGTTGGGTATGCTTATTTTATTTATCCCAAAAAAAAAAAAAAAAAACCTATGATCTACGAGGCTTGGGCGAGGTTTTTGAGTTGTTTATTAACAACTGCTGATAGTTATGCTTTCACATTCTCTTGCAGAGGCTGGATAACCTGCTGATTTCAGCATGTATATCAAGCAGGTAAATTATTCTCGGCTGGTCAGAGCAAAGGACTGAAAATTAGATGAAATTTTGTTCTCTCTATTCTTTATTTGTTCCAGTATCTTTTGACACTTACATTTTATTTGATATTTGAGATGTATATGTTTTTTTTTATTTAATTTATTTTTTTATTTATTTTTAATATCTGGGGTTTTGAAATTTAGGTTATA
The DNA here is from genome assembly GCF_002906115.3 of Quercus suber. Classification (NCBI taxonomy): domain Eukaryota; kingdom Viridiplantae; phylum Streptophyta; class Magnoliopsida; order Fagales; family Fagaceae; genus Quercus; species Quercus suber. The sequence continues at coordinate 471,401 of NW_027069755.1, read as the reverse complement.
ATCGAGGGGTTTAAGAGCTATAGAGAACAAGTCGCTACTGAGCCTTTCAGTCCGAAAGTTAACTGTGTTGGTAATGGTTTCCCTGTACTTGTTCAATATTGTTATTGATGATTCAGTGAGATTTTATTTTAAAGTTTGTGTGTGTTTATCACTGTTACAGTTTTTATTTTTTTATTTTTTTAAAAATATTTTTATGTGAGAAATGTAATAATTTAGTCTTTGTTAAAAATGATTATTATCTGCGTCTAAGTCACTGAATTAAACTGCTTGTGAATATGTGTGATGTCTGATATAAACAATTAAGTGGTAAAGAAACTCTTGAAAGGCCAAGTTATTAGCATTGATTATCATTGGATGACAAAAGTCAGCGTTACCATTGAAGAAACTCTTCAAATGAAAGCTTCTTTCTAGAACTATTTCGAGTCCTTACCAGATTTATTTATCTAGTTAGTAGATGGTTTTTCATGCAAAGCAAGGAGTCTTAGAAAGACATTATAAAGCATAGAGTAATTATATTGTCCTCCCTTTTGAAATGTACTTATTCATTTGCATTTCTTCTTCTAATAGTACTAGATGCCTATCTAATAAAGTGTGTGTATTACATTGTTTTATGTGTGATTGGAATATTAATAAATGCTTTTGTTTATTTGAACTATGTCCTCTGCAGTTGGTGCCAATGGATCTGGAAAAACAAACTTTTTTCATGGTGAGTACCTGATTTTGGGTACTTTGTTTATATCTGTTGACTGATGATTTTTTGTTGGAAAGAAACTGACAGTTAAACTTCCTTTTTGGTACTTAAAATGTCTATCTTTATAGCGATTCGATTTGTATTAAGTGATCTCTTCCAGAACCTGCGCAGTGAAGATAGGCATGCACTGCTCCATGTATGCTTCGCTACCTATTTTATTCATTGTCTAGAAATCATGTTGAGTTTATGTTTTAATGAATTCTATGTATCATTATTATGCAGGAAGGTGCTGGACACCAAGTATTATCTGCTTTTGTGGAGATTGTGTTTGACAATTCTGACAATCGTATTCCGGTAATGCTTTGTACCTAAACTTTTTTTTATTGATATAACACTTTGTACCATAACAATTTTATTAGTATAGCAAAAAGGTATATATTTTTTAAGGGGAGGGGGTTTAATGTTAAACCTTGATGTTTTCTATAAATCCTTGGTAGCTTAATTATTTTTTTCCTTCTTTTTCATACCTTTTGCTTGTTAGTACATAATAAACCGGTGCATTTGTTAGGCATAGTGTTGCTTTGTTGACTGGACTGCCAACTATTTTCTGAAAGCTGATCTCTCTTTTGTGATTTTATTTTTGCATCATTGAAGGGCATGCAAAGAAAAAACTAATAGTTAAGAAAAAAAAAAATCAACAAATATATTAACAGAAAAAGGGTTGTTCTGTTTGATTTTATATAAGCCCATTTTAATGGAAGTTGGGATCTGATCAAATACAGTAAAGCTCATTTCTGAAGTCCACTCCCCCCTTTTTCTGTGCTTTATCTTCTTAAATTATGTTGTGGCTTCAATGAATGAAGAAATAACCTACAGCTCTGATATAGATGGCAAAAAGATGAGTTTTAAATATTCAAGTAACTAGGGCCCTTGACTAATAATCTGAAATTTCAATTACCTACCATGCCAGGCCAAAAAGCAGCATTGAATCTTTCACTGTCCAGTACTGTTTTATATTATTTTGATGACCTGTCCAGTATCTGCACCCGAAAATTTTGCTTGTTTCGTTTTCCAAGTTTTGAACATTATGTGAGTCAGATGCCTTACCTATCAAAAAACAAAAAAAAGGTGAGTCAGATGCCTTGACACATTATATCTCCTGATACATTTACCCTAATCCATGTAACACACCAGACCAGAGTACGCTTGAAGGCCCCTAAGTGATGAGATAAATTATAAGGTTGTCTTGGGGAACAATTACAATTGCGGTTTTTTAAGTTCCTTTTATCTCTTATCTTTAGTTTTAGTTATTAATGTGGACTATGTAAAACAGTGAAAGTAGCTCCTGTATACAAGATCTTTCTATTTTTTCTCTTTCGAATACGATAACTTAAGCTATAGTTGTTTGTATCATGTGCCAATCAAAAAAAAAAAAGGAAAAAAGATTTGTTTGTACAATTTAATATTACTTTGTATAGTTATAATCACTGCTACTCCTATTCTTTCTTTGTTTTTGCTAGATCACCCAGAACTGAGGGATGTTGGATGCTTGATTGTATGGGTTGTTTTCTTATTTTTTTCACTGCTTTAGTATGCTTCTCCACCACTTTTCAGGTTGATAAGGAGGAAGTGCGCTTGCGTCGAACAATTGGTTTGAAAAAAGATGAGTATTTCTTAGATGGAAAGCACATCACGTAAGTTTTGAATCTTGTTTGAAAAAGACCATATTCTATGTCATATATGATTATGTTCACTAGCGCCCTTTCTTTTAAATGATGTAGCCTAACATGGGTAACACGATTTGCAGTAAAACAGAAGTTATGAATTTATTGGAAAGTGCTGGGTTCTCTCGCTCAAATCCTTATTATGTTGTGCAGCAAGGAAAAGTAGGAGCATGATTTTTATATTATTGAACTTTGTTGTTACCATTTCTTTCTGCTTTATTATTCATCAGGCACACACTTATTCTCTTTTATTATCCCTCTTTGGGATGTCTGGACTGTTACATAGATAGCATCATTGACATTGATGAAAGATGCTGAGCGACTGGATTTACTGAAAGAAATTGGTGGCACTCGAGTTTATGAGGAGAGACGACGTGAAAGTTTGAAAATTATGCAAGAAACGGGCAAGTCATTTTTTATTTCCCCCTCCTTTTCTTTTATGTATGCATGTATGTATGCAAGTATATATAACTGTTTTTTCACCTGTTAATCAGGAAATAAAAGAAAGCAAATAATTCAAGTTGTTCAGTACTTGGATGAGAGATTAAAGGAACTGGATGAAGAGAAAGAGGAACTTAGAAAATATCAGCAGCTTGACAAGCAGCGGAAATCTCTAGAATATACTATTTATGATAAGGAAGTTCATGATGCTCGGCAGAAACTGGCAGAGGTCAGATAATTTAGATGCTTGGATGTATGAAGTTTGCATCATTTCTTTTTTCTTAATCGGAAAGGAATATACTTTATTCTCCTCATCTCAATTAATAATGTGCTAATTATTCAACTGCATATCCTAATGAGAATGTAATCAGAAAATGTATCTTTATAAAAATGAAGAATAAAGAATGGTCAAGAATGTCCGCCTTTTCTGACTAGCACAAAGCAAGCACATTGTCTCCTTAGAATTCTCTTTCCTTCTGGACAGGAGTATCAACATGGAAATAGAGCTTTTCAATGGGAAAAAATTACAGCAGCCTTAATATAAATATCACTATAGGATCTATTAGTCTGTGGATTGTGACAGTTTTTATTCTGCAATGAATCAACAAATCAGCAAGTTGGGAGGGGAATGTGTTACTTCCTTGCCATGGACACCAATGTTCTAATGTATTTTGGTGCGAAAGTTTTTCAGAAAATATATCTAATTCTTTACAATAAGGCAAAAATTTAGATTTTGAGTTTCATAGCTTATAAAATTGATACTCAACATGAATAAGTCATAGTGTTGTGCATCCTCTACAGTGTATCATGTATTTTTGAATCAATAGAAAGCATATTTTACTTATAGTATTGTGGTTACTAGGAAGTGAAAATGTATAGTGGCCAAAATAGCTTTTATTTTATTTTTGTATAGCTGTGGCTTTGAAGCTGAAGGTTATATAATTTTCACCTTGATTGCAGGTTGAAGAGGCACGAAATAAATATTCTGAAACATCAACGAAGATGTATAATAGTGTGCTGGATGCCCATGAAAAGGCCAAGGACTTGGAGGAGACATTGAAAGATCTCACAAAAGAAGTTCAAGGTTTAGTCAAGGAGAAGGAAGCTTTGGAAAACCGACGAACAGAAGCAATAACAAAGCACACAGAACTGGAGCTTGATGTCAAAGACTTACAGGAGAAGATCTATGGAAATAACCGAGCCAAGGTATTGTTATGGATAATGACAGTATATATCAGTTCATATATATATATATATTAACGAGAGTTACACCTTGTTAATATTATATCACTTAATAACTTTTTATTAGATGAGTTTTTGACAAATCCACCATTGGATTACCAATATTTCCTTAAGACTCTTAATGCTTGCAAAATTTAAAGATGATTAGAGATCAATAGTTATGTGCGTGTGTATGTGTGATAACAATTTTGCAAATATTGATGCTAAACTTGCAAGTTGCATGCTTTAGGAGGACGCTACAAGACAGCTCGAGATTCTACAGAAAGAAATTCAAGACTCAATGGATGAGCTTGACAAAATACATCCTTTTTATGAGAATCAAGTCATAAAGGAAAAGGAGATAACAAAGGGGTATGTCTATGACAGTTAGTTGATACTGGAATGATTTCTATATGCATGCTCTTCATAATGTATGCCAACTTTCTAATTTTTAATATTTTTTCTTCATTGAGAATTTTATCTGTTATTTTATCTCAATAGATGTATATATGTATCTATGGTACATATGTATATATTAAGGCAACGTGCCTTCTGTTTGCAAAAGTTGGTTTGTTTGGCTTGGCTAATACCTTATAGCTGAAATAAATCTGTTTAGTTGCACTTTTTTGTTTAAACCAACTGCAATTTTTTTGGATAGGCTTGGTTAATGCATTTTAGTAGGCAAACAGTGGCTTAGATTAGTTGTGCTTAAAAGTCAGTAAAAAATTTGACTTCTCCCTTTCATCCCTTTTATTTTATGCGATTCTTCTTTCTGTTCCTGTGCTGTACTTCCTTTTTATTCCTCTGAACTCTGGTGTGGAAGTAATGTATATACTGATGTATCTATGCTTGTATATTTTATCAAATGTGCTCGTCTAGCCAAAATGATTGAACTTATTGTGTGCTTTGGAGAAATTTCCTGTTGGTTGCTAAATCTTTTCCTAATCACTGTTTCTCATGTACGTAGAATAATGGAGCGTGAAAAGCAGCTTAGCATTCTTTATCAGAAACAAGGTCGTGCTACCCAGTTTTCGAGTAAAGCTAATCGTGACAAATGGCTTCAAAGAGAAATTGATGATCTTCAAAAAGTGCTTTCTTCAAATTTGGTGCAGGTAAAGTGTTGCTTTAGGAAACTAGAGTGCCATTTTGGATGCTACATCATAGTGTTTTCTAAATATTTTATATGGATAGAACATGAGGATCTTTTAATTTATCTTTCTTGGTGAAGAACTATTGAAGGAAAATTACACCATCTTTGACACTTTGGTCATCTAAGGGTCCTTCTGTCGGAGAACTCTGTTATCCGAAAACAATTACTTTTTCTTTTTCATTTTTAATGGCAATGATGAATTACATCAAAAGCATATAGAGTATGTTGATGTTGGAACAACATAGCTGTAGAACCCTACAGATTGTTCTTATCATCAAGCAAATGAAAATGTAAGTTAGATAAGGCAGCATATGGGCTTCTGTGAAGTCCTTGAAAGTAAGATAAGACCTGTTTGCCATGATATACGTCACTTTCTTTCCAATCTGGGGACACAAGAATATGAACAGATGAATTCCTTTTTTAATGTGTTATAATTTGTCTCCAGCATTCGAAGTTGCAATAACATTCCTCTCAACATGTATTACTCTTTCTTCTCTTTATTTCCGTATTTGTAAGCTTCATTAAAGGATCTTCTGCCAGATTCATATACTCCATTTTCTCTGTCATAAAGTATTTCTTGCCGACCATGAAGCCATTCGAAGCTTGATTCTTGCCCTTTAATGGGGTTTGTATTGTTTCTGTTTTGTATCTTTTGGTGGCAGAGCTCTTGAATGTCATGGATCAGTAGGTATTTAACTCTTGTTCGTTATGATTGAGATTCAAGAATCTCTACTAAATGATGATGAAAGCCTTGATTGAAGCTATTAACACCTTTGTCATGGTATAAAAATGATATAAGAGGTTGATAATCAATGCATTCAAGAGAGAGTTTATGAATGAATTTATAATTTGAGATTTACAAGGCTATTTATAAGCCTAGGAGTTACATGATGACATCACCCTCCCACAACTAAAACTCCTAATATTTAGCTAGCAATAGCATATTTATAACACGTGGAATTTCATTTGCAAGCTAACTAACTATAGCTACACATTTAACACATGCTGAAATTAATTGAATCACATGGCATACCTAACAACTTTCCTAATTTTTAGCACATGCACATGTAACTACCACATGTGGGCCAAAGCCTTGCCCTAATTAGCACATGCTGAATTTGGTCACAGAAGAGCTCCCTTTATTTTTGGCCATGCCATGCTGCCATGTCATCATGGGTTGCATGTGCCATGCCATCATATCTCCTACATTAAAATAAAGTGGAGTCTGTACTTCCATGAGTTGTTGAATGTAGGTGGTGTGAAGTTTGCACTTCATTTTCTGAGGCACCAAGTTGCCCTTGTGCTTGGGAGAGTTGGTTTCATTGGCTCTATCGTGGGAATACCACCACCACCCCTCATCTCCCCCGTGCCCTTTTTTTTTTATTTTTTATTTTTAATATATGCCTCAAAATTTGATTCCTGCATTTCCCTGATGTTGGCGGTCTCATTCATCTGACTTTTCTCCTTTTGGAAAACTAATATGCTTATTTGCTTTGAGAATGATGCTTGGTTTGGTTGGAGAAATCAAAACCACACATACATGGTCATAAGTTGACTTGTCTGTACTAGCTTGCTTCCAACTCAAAAACTATTGCATAGCCTTGTGTTTGAATTTTCCAGTTCGTTTATTCTCATCATTAATTAATTTTATTGAAATGAAATTCTGTATGGTATATAGGTCACTTTTATCCTTTTTTTGTTTTTTTGTTTTTTTTTTTTTTTGGTCTTATCTGTTATTTTTGGTAGCAGGAGGAAAAACTTCAGGAAGAAATTCGCCGGCTTAATGCTGAGTTGACAGAGCGGGATGCCTACATTGAGTCTCGCAGAACTGAAATTGCTACGTTAGAATCCCATATCTCCCAGTCACGTGAAGGGTTCAGTCATCATAAAACTGAGAGAGACAAGCTGCAAAATGAGCGAAAGTATGATCTATGTGCTTTTGTTTTTGTCAAGGTTATTGAAATAATCCAAGATGCTTAAAGTGTGGTTAACTGTGTAGGTACTTATGGAGCAAAGAAAGTGCACTTTCTTCTGATATCAATAAGCTGAGAATAGAAGTTGAGAAGGCAGAAAAGAGCCTTGATCATGCAACTCCTGGGGTGAGTAATCTCATCTTAATTTGTTTTACTTTCTCAATTTTCTGAACATGGTTGTCAAAATGCGTAGGGAAACCTTCACATTGGGACTACTGGAGTATGTGATTTATAAAAAATGACACAATCATATGAATATGTATCAGGCTTAAATTTTCTCTGTGTTGGTAGTTGCGCACAATTTTGTTTTTTTTTTTGGTTGTTGTTGTTGTTGATAAGTGCTTACAATTATGTTGTTGAGTGGTATAAATATGATATGATTCACCATGCATTTTACAAAGTTAGGTTTCATGGTTATGTTGTAGTAGGTATGTACACTTTGAAACTTGGATTTTATTCAATTCCCACTTCCCAGTACGCAATGTTAAAATGGGATGGAGTTTATCTAGTGAGAACATATATAGTAGACAAGAGTTTTATGACTAGAGTTTTGTGATAAGTTATACTCAAACTATTGTAGACAAGTTATACTCAAAATTTTTTGGATAAGTAAGTTACCCTAAAAATATGCAAAATCAATGGTTTATATCAATAATGTCAAGATCCTATAGTTTTAATTCAGTTTTGGTTTATTTTTTTGAGAGTATAAAAAAGCTCCAAAAAGCGCGCTTTGAGCTTTTTGAAAAAGCGCAAAAAAGTGCGTCTAAAGCGCACATCTTTGAATGAGCCTAGCTTTTGAGGCAAAAAGCGTTGGAGCCTTGGGGCTTCGAGCTTTGAGCTTAAGTGTGCTTTTAACAATGTTGCAACACTCACAAACACACATATTCAAAACCTTGTATAAATAAAAGCTAACCCAAATCCAATTATACCCAAATTAAACTCTCAATACCACCTAACAAACTTACAAATAAGGCACACATTTCGTAGTCCCAACACATCCAATGGTGCTTTCTCACTCAAACAATGGCCAAACTCTTTTCAAACATGTGGGTATCTTATAACCCCAAAAGAATTGTTTCTCTAAGAGTCTTCTTCTTTGTCCATGTGAGAGGACCACCTGGACCAAAGCCACCAAACTCTTCATAGTATTTCCTAATATATATAGGCTCTAACTTATATTCCATGGTGAATGAGAAATACTACATTTTTTTAACTAGTAAACCAAATAGTATTTTCACAATGAATAGATTTTTTTTTTTTTTTTTTTTTTTTTTTTTTTTTTTTTTTTTTTCTAGTAAACCAAATAGTATTTTCACAATGAATTTTTTTTTTTTTTTTTTTTTTTTTTTTTTGTGGAATGAGATTGAAATAAATATGGTCCATAAGATAAGGGCTGGGTTTCTAAAGTGAAAGGAAAAGTTATTTAGAATTGCCATTAGATCAATGATGCTTTATTTTTAATAGGTAATAAGACTTTTATTGAAAGAAATGAACATCGTGTAGTGGAAATGAAAAATGATACAAAGTGTTTGGTTGGTAAGAAGTAAGACATTCCTAATACAAGTGTAGTGGAAATGAAAATGGTAAATTATAGGTGTGAAAATAATAGATGAACTCATCTGTTTAAAGGTGGAGTAGCTCTATTGAGAAAGGGATGAGATAGAGTAGTTTATGATGTTTTGGTTATGCGTTGCAGAGAATGCTTAATGCTCTAGTGAGAAAGGCTGATCTAATTCAAGTCAAAGTAGTGAAGAAAGGTGCAGAAGGGCCTAAAACAATAAGAATAGATGTATTGAACAAGGATGCAATATATATTTGGATAGAATAGAATGGAGAAATATGATATATATGGCCAACTCCGCATAGTTGAAAGAGGATCCATAAAATTGACCCTAATTTAATTGGAGTTAAGGTTGACTTACGTGATCTTAGCCTTTATCTTAAAATATTATGAAATATAAATTTGTTTTTCCCTTCACAAATATGTACAAAAAATCACAAAGTTGGTAATAGAATTCTATCTTAAGCTTATTGTTGTTTGAGACATCAGGACTTTAGATGCAGCTGACAAAAGCTTTCAAAATATTTTTTTAGTTAAATTTTAATAACTAAAAGAAAAATATAAATGCTAATAGCATATTTATCTATTAATTTGTTGTGTTTCTGTATGTATCAACATTTCATCATAAATGTGGCTAAGAGGCCTTACATCTTGTATATTCCTCAATGGATTAATCATGAGCCTCTTTTTTATTTGTTTATTTATTTTCTATAGTTATGTTTTCCTATCTCTTATAATTGCCTCTCTCTTAATTGTTCGTTTTGCAACAGATTCTATGACAATAACATAGTTGTTTCGTTATGACGGATCTATCTTCTCAATTTTTTATTCCATTGTGTAATACACAGGATGTGAGGAGAGGGCTGAAATCTGTTAAGTCCATCTGCAAAGAGTATAACATTCGTGGGGTGTTTGGTCCGGTCATTGAGTTGCTTGATTGTGATGAAAAGTTTTTTACCGCTGTTGAAGTTACTGCTGGAAACAGGTAAATATGATTTCTTTTTGGGGACTCTTAATTCTTGGAGCTGCATCTTCTTGTAATGTTTTTTCCTGGTAACCGGTTAAAATATCTAGTAGTTTTTGGACCTTCCATGTTGTGTGCGTTCGATAATGAAAAAAAAAAGTATTTGACATCTGTTTTTGTCTGAACAGCTTATTTCATGTGGTGGTCCAAAATGATGAAATATCAACCAGGATAATTAAACAACTTAATTCATCGATGGGTGGAAGAGTTACTTTTATACCTCTGAACAGGGTGAGGGCTCCCCATGTGTCTTATCCACAGAGTTCTGATGTGGTACCCCTGTTGAAGAGACTAAAGTTTTCTCCCGATTATCATGCAGCATTTGCACAGGTTTGTATCTGCCATGGGTTCTGTTCCTTGTTAGAAACACATTTTGTATCCCTGCATGGTTTACGATGCTAGATTAGTAATTTCCCTGATGGATTCCTAAAATTGTTATTTTTAACTTCTTTGGTTTTTACCATATGGTGAACCAATAATTTAGTAATTAATGCGCTAATTTTACTGTAGGGGATTATTTGTTTGTGTAGTTCCTTTTTTTGATGACTGTCATCTTGAATTTGAAGTATTCATAATCGAGCTCAGTTACTTGCACAAGAAGCTTCAAAGGTGGTTTTAAACCTTAAGTGGATGTTGGGAGGCCAGTGAACTGGACAATTTTAAGTGCATAGAAGCAACTTAATGGTTTATTGTTGAAATGGAAAATGAAAAAAAGGTTAATATGTGTGTGTGTGTGAAATTCCACTTTATTACTCTAAACACAAGTATTCAATTGGCAGGTATGAGAGGGAGAGAGGGAGAGAGAGAGATTTATCATTTATGATAGTAATTATGAGATTTGATCAAGTGTACAGTGAAAGTTGATGGTGGCCCCTGGTCTTTGTTTGGTATATTATTGTTATACTTGTAGTAAGGGTAAAAGATATTAAGAAATTTTATTGGCTTTACATCTTTTGAAAGATTTTGCTAAAGGAGTAGACTTCTTTCAAGTAAATTAAAATTGTTGGTAGGGTAGCCTTGTATTGCTTCAAAAAGAGTACAAATGTGAGAAGGCTTACTGTAAGATCTATTTAAAATTATATTGCACTGTAGGGTTGTGACTGTTTATATTATTATCTCAACTCCTGTTGGATGTCCTTTGACGTTGCTTTTAATCTTATATATTCCCTTGTACCTAGGTTTTTGCTAGGACAGTGATTTGCAGAGATTTGGATGTGGCCACCAGGGTTGCTCGCACTGATGGTCTGGACTGCATAACTTTGGAAGGTTGGCATAGAAGTGCTCTGTATTAATTGTTTCAGAAACTTTGGTCAGCCTCTGATGGCTTCACACAATTGGATTTTTATCTTATAACAGGCGATCAAGTAAGCAAGAAAGGGGGTATGACCGGTGGGTTTTATGATTACAGGCGCTCGAAATTGAAGTATATGAATATAGTTGTGCAGAATACAAAATCTATCAACATGAAGGAAAAAGAACTGGAAGAAGTTAGAAATATGCTTCAAGATATCCTTTTGACATACGCTTTTATCTTTAGCTGCTTTGGTTCCATTCTTGTTTTTGTATGTGTGTCTTTTCCTAACACATATACACATAAAATGAGCTTATTGCATTGCTATGTACTTCATACAAGTTTTGATGAATTCCGGTGCATTATTGATGTTAGAATAATGGTTAAATAATTGAATTCACAATTTCTTAATAACTTAGGCATTTGGTACAAGTGGTAATATATCATGGTATCAGAGAGGTGGTCCTGTGTTTGAACCTTGTCACTACTCTACCTTATTTTGAAAAAAAAAAAAATTTCAGTCCCACTTATTAAGGGGAAGTATTAGCCCACGTGTGAGAGGGAGTGTTAGAATAATGGTTAAAAGCTTAAATTCACCATTTCCTAACAATTTAAACTTTTGAGACAAGTGATAATTTATTTATAATGTTGGTTTTTATATAGAGATCTCATTGTTTATCACGATGGCTGAATAGCTGTAATGTTTCATGAGAAGTTTCTACAAGAAGAATATTGACGGATCTTATTGTGTAGCATATTTTACTTGGGACATCTTATTCAGAAAATGTTGCTAGAAAAATCAAAGCTCTCAAATTGTAAGGTTCAAATAAGTAAAGGACAAGGTTTTCCTCCTCCAAACTCATCCAACCCACTATGTGGCGATTTATAAGACTAACCATGTGTATTGTTTAAACAAGTCACACAACTTATTCTAAAATTCATGTGACTAAAAGTACATGTGGGTGGTCTCTTTAACTGCTATGTAATGGCTTTGAGGTAAACTTTTTCCATAGGTAAAAATAGACCATTAATAGACGGCAAACTAAACATCAAGACAGTGAATAACAGGTACAACCATATAAGCTTACTTACCTTCTAAAGTTATTGTTTAAGGTTGAATTAAGGTGAGCCAAAAGCACAGCTCTTTTAAAACAACTTAGCAAAGGTTACGGATTTTTTTTATTTTTTATTATCTCCAATGGCCAATCAAGCTCAATCAATAAACAATCCAGTTCAAGTTGTGAGTCTGATAATCAGAGAGCAAGACCAAGAAATGATTTTTTTTTTTTTTCCTCCAGAGTTCACTAGAATAGTGACAGGGTTAACACAAAAGCTGGAAGAGATGAAAGATACTAACAAACCTTTTTCTTCATCATAACCAGATGGCCATGGCCACCTTGCACAAGTTCAGAAAAGACTTCTCGGAAATGCCTAGCAACACCTTTAAAAGTACGTTCTATTGATTCATCCTTGCGCTGATCTAAAACAGATATAAGTTCTCTAATTTTCTGCAGAATTTCAGAAAAGCATATCATAAGTTCATATTTTAAACAAAATGTTATATTTAAAGATTTGTGTATGAAATTCCAGAATAATACCTCATCACCTGCATCCAGTTCAGCTTGCCTTTTCTGGAGTTCTTCTCGTTGCTCCGTAAAATTTACGTACTGGTCAAGTGCTTTCTTGTTTACATGGCTGAACTGTTGAAGTTGTTCATTGCACCTCTGTAGCATCTTGTGCAATTCTTTGATGCTCCTCCGTTTATACCTGTCATTATCATTTTCAATATAAAGAGTTATTGAAAATTAAGAAAATACAAGTACAGTTAAGAATATACTGTGATAAAATTTGAGACTAAAGTATGAAAAAAATATAGACCCAAACATTGATAACATCTATTAGAAAACATTAAAGACGGAAAACTTCAAACTTAAGGAAAGTAATTACATCCAGCTAGAAAAATGAAAAAATGAAAAAGAAAAAAGACAGAAGCATACATTTCAAAAGCATCTGATGACAATAGACCAATTCCCTGATTTTTATCAAGTACTTTTCTAGTTTAGGAAGAAAAAATCTAAATAACTCTAGACACGAATATCATTCAGAAAACATTAGACACAAAGCAAACTTCGAACCTGAGACAAAATTGAAAAGATCCAGCCAGGAAAAAAAAAAAAAAAAAGAAAAAAAAAAACAAACAAAATTGCTATACGTGTTTCAATCCATAAACATAATAATTTGTCTGCCTATTTTTTTGATAGGTCGTCTGCCTAAATTTGTATCTACATTAGCTAATATTTTGTTTGGAGGAGGCGTAAAAAAAATTATTGATATTGTTTGTTATAATTAGAATTCTACAATACAAACCAACACTCTTCTAATTTGTCGTTTTAAAAAATAATAATAATAAGAGAGAGAATTCTATTATAGTTGTATTTCGTACAAAGCCAATTTTGTTATAGTAGTATTGTTGGCTCAGTTTTGTGAAAGTATTTGGTTATGATTTTTTTATTGCGCATCTTTGTAGATTTGAATTTTGATTTAAATTATGAAATATGTTATTAATAACTCCTCTTTTCATTTGTTTGATGGTTCTTCATGTTTTTCTGTTTTTGTTTTCCTTTTGATTTTGCAAGTTTCCTAGGAACACAACCTAGCAGGTAAGAGAATTAGTAATGTTTTTATCTAATTTTTCTTTTAGGTACAATGATATTTTATAATATCCCTCACTTAATGTCACATATAATCTGGTATATAGAGAGTAGATAATTGAAGGTGCTCTACAACCATCAAAATCTAAACCTTCCAAAGGTGGTGTTTTACAAATATTAGAATCTGATTCTACAGCTACAAAGAACTTGGTATGTGTTTTTTTTTTTTTTTCATATAAGTTTGTCTAATTCTATGTTTTTAATTCTTTAGTTTGATTTCAAAAATATGTGCATGTTTATGATTCCTTTTTGTGGTAATAAGTTTCTATAGTTTAAAGGGTATAGGTTTTTGTTTGCTTTTTATGTCAGAACATCCTCCTTCTTCCGTTGTAAGTATTGAATTTAAAACAAAAAATCTTTTAAACTAAAATTTTTACTTATCAATTTTTATTTTAGAATATATTCATGAACTTTGAGGTTTGTAAGATTTATAGTTGGAGTTTGTGCAAATATTTGGTCAGGAATATAATTATGTGCTCTCTACTGTGTGGGGGTAATGATAAGTTTGTTAGAGAAGCTTAAAATGTAATATCAACTATCTCATTATTTTTATTTTTTTATGAGAGTAGACCACAAACAGAGAAGTTATATTCTATTCAAAATTTACAATCAACTTTCTTCTTCTTTTCTTTCAATCTATAAACATCTCACACAACTTTCATCCGCCAACTTCGTATTAGCTAAAATCATATTACATGTTTATTGTCTATTTCAATGTAGAGATCTGTATGTAATGTTTCTTATTGGCAGATGTATGGACACTAAGAACATGCTCTATTAGCNAAAAAAAAAAACCACTAATAGAGAATGTTAGCCAAGGCAAGACACAAAATAATCAAAAGTAAAATACCTTCTTTTCAAGAGCTTTAGAGATCAATTGTTTCTGCTTATTAGCATTTGTAATGTCCTGTTTAAGCTGTTCTAATTCTGACTTGTCATGAGTACGCTTGGCATCAATTTTCTGCTGCTCAGAAACAAGTTCTGTAATCTTCTGGTCGATCTGTAAGACTAGCTAAGCAAAAACAAAAGGCGTAGAACACAGGAAACCATTCATAATGAGGAAGAGCACCTACTTTGGAGATTGAGAATGATTTGTGGGCAATGACTTTTTTGACATTGTCTGTCTGCACTTGAAATAGTTTATTCAGTATTTTAACAAGGTTAACTTTGTAATATCCTTCTCTTTTGATACTGACTTCTAGGTCATTGTATTATTATATAAAATGGTGTATCTGACTGCAATGTGAGTGTGTGTGTGTGGGGGGGATTAAGTTATACCTAGTGTGTAACTCTTTACGATATTACGCCAGTCCATAACTTTTTACAGAATTAATATTTTATAAATCCGACCTTAGATTCGATATTTTAGTTGTTCTTAATATGTATGTTGAATTTTGTGTTAATTGAATGTTATTTACTATATAATCCACAGACTCATGTTTTGAATATAATTTTAAAGTTAAGAAGACTTGAAATTTAAACATTTTATGATGAAATAGTTAATTGGTCTCCAATCATCTTGGTATTCTACAAGCATGGAGGGTATAAGGACACAATGTAATCCAACGGTTGATTTGTCAAAATCTCTTTTCAATGAAAAGGTATGGAGTGGTGTAACATCTCATAGAGTTAAACCCGGTGTACCTAACCTCATATATATATATATATACATATATTTATAATCAGACTCGTTCAAGTTTCAATTGTTACCACCATTCAAAATCTCTTTTCAATGAAAAGGTATGGAGTGGTGTAACATCTCATAGAGTTAAACCCGGTGTACCTAACCTTATATATATATATATATATATATAATCAGACTTGTTCAAGTTTCAATTGTTACCACCATTCAAACTTCTCCATTTTATTATCTTGTGTGAGTTTCAGAAAGGTACCAATAAATAAAAAATTATGTTTCAGAAAGGAGTCTGAAATATTCTGTCCCCTAGTTGGCCTAAACTGACCCTCAAATTATATGAAGAAATCATAAAAAGAATCTTCTCGAGTTGATTGTTACTATTTTTCAAACGTCTTCATTATATTATCTTGTTATTGTGTGTTTGAGAAAGGAGTCTGAAATTTCCTGTCTTTTATTTTTTAGTCTTAAACCCTGAAAATGTATGAATTAATCATGAAAAAATCTTTTAGGAGTTGACTATGCCACAAGAATTATAGCTTGTTTGAATTATGTTCCACCCTGATTTTTACTTCCTTTTGTCCTGCTAGAAATATAAGAAAGTATTTTGTTGCAGACTTATCACTGGTTCTTTGATGTCTTTCGGAGAAAGATAAGAATATAAAGGGAACCTCGTTTTGTATGGTCTACTAAATTTTCCTCTATTTTTTATAAATGAAATAAAATAAAATGAGGGACTTCCTTAAGTTATTATTATTGAATGTGCTTCCTTATCCTTTTTTTCCTTGCTTAAATTTTAGGTTTATTTTGGTGATTTTAAACAATATTTCCTTCCCCTTAAATCTTTGTTAGCATGTCAATGTAACCGCCTTATCCTCGCCAAAATATTATTAAATGCTTTTAACGTTCATGATGTTGATTATGTAAAATTAGTGATTCTCTATCTCCCTCTGGTTCTCTTTTTTTTTTTTTTTGGGGGTGGGGGTTGGACATTGGGGGGTGGCAATATGTCCACCAACATTTTCGACATTTTTTTTGTGTTAACAGAAGCCAATTTGGATCATTGTTAAATTTAAAATGTAATGGCTAAAATGAAATGGAAGATGCTGCCAGCTGAGGTTCTAAAGCCAGGCAGCTGCAAAAAGCAATGGCGGAAAAGAGAGATCCCTTTTTCAATATTAACAAAACCACCCCCCCCCCCCCCAAAACAACCCCCAACCTCCAAAAAAAAAATGGGTCTTTTCAATTATTCCCTCAATCCAACAAAGAAAACGACCCCCCCTCATACAAGTCAATGACTCTTTGTTTCAGTAGTATAAATTTCACTTTTTGTTTCAATGGTGTTAACTTCCAAAATCCAAACACTGCAAAAAATAATATAATATATACATGGGTGCATTTCCAATTTATAGATAAACAAAATTTAGCAGAAATCATTCTAGTTGTACTGTCACATTACTACCACCAAACACAAGTCAACAGCTTACTTCCTACAATCCTATTTCGATAATTTGATTTATTTCCTTTTTCATCAATCATTTTTCTTTTACATCCTTTCGATAGTATATTTATAATCTTATCTTATTGCTTTCCTTCATAGTTGGTCTTCAAGTAGTGATTTTTCTATTTTCTTGTGATCTAATTACTACTTTATGAACATGAAAAATAATTGGGGTAAATGAAGTATTAATAGGCTTAAAACATACTTTGTCTTCACATTCACTAAAAAATTAAGTGTTTATGATAATTAATTAATTTTTATCCACATTTTTTTTTGAATTAATGTTCATAAATTGGAGTTTGCACTAATAGTTACTTCAACAACACTTTCCCCAGTGGGAACCACCATTTTTTTTTTTTTTTTTTTTTTTAAGGATAATCCTGACTCAGCCATTCTACCCTTGCCCCTTCCAAGTCTCACATAAGAAGATACATGCCTTCACTTTCACACCAATGTATTTCTCCACCCTTCCCTCCAAATCTGCTTCACGAGGTCCATCGTCATCAAGATCATCATCGCCCTGATCACCATCCTGAAGAAATGAACCAAAACTTTTTATATATAAATTAAAAATAATAATAATAATTCAAGATATTGACAAGCTTTATGAAAAGCAAGACATGTTTTAAAAAAGATATCCAAATTATATAATTCCCAATGGATCTTTCCTGAATTTGAACCACCCCCCAATGTCCAACCCCCCCCCCCAAAAAAAAAAAAAAAGAGAACCAGAGGGAGATAGAGAATCACTAATTTTACATAATCAACATCATGAACGTTAAAAGCATTTAATAATATTTTGGCGAGGATAAGGCGGTTACATTGACATGCTAACAAAGATTTAAGGGGAAGGAAATATTGTTTAAAATCACCAAAATAAACCTAAAATTTAAGCAAGGAAAAAAAGGATAAGGAAGCACATTCAATAATAATAACTTAAGGAAGTCCCTCGTTTTATTTTATTTCATTTATAAAAAATAGAGGAAAATTTAGTAGACCATACAAAACAAGGTTCCCTTTATATTCTTATCTTTCTCCGAAAGACATCAAAGAACTAGTGATAAGTCTGCAACAAAATACTTTCTTATATTTCTAGCAGGACAAAAGGAAGTAAAAATCAGGGTGGAACATAATTCAAACAAGCTATAATTCTTGTGGCATAGTCAACTCCTAAAAGATTTTTTCATGATTACTTCATACATTTTCAGGGTTTAAGACTAAAAAATAAAAGACAGGAAATTTCAGACTC
>NW_027069755.1:397458-443709 GCF_002906115.3 Quercus suber | reverse complement strand
AAAAAAAAAAAAAAAAAAGATGGATGTGGCATTGAGTTTTAATCACTACCATTGGCTCATGTGGTTTTTGGGCTATCTCATAGATAAGAGGTGGATTAGTCTAGCAAAATTGGGATACCGATTCTCTAATATAAAAATTTTATATCATATCAAAAATCAAATTATATAATAAGATATCATATAATATATTTAGGGTCTATTTGGATACAGCTGAAAACTAAAAACTAAAAAACACTATAGCAAAATAACTTTTAAATGTGTGAATAGTACTTTGTGAGAAAAGTCAAACATTTCGGCTTAAAAAGGGGAAAAAAAAAACTGAAATGCAAAATGTGCGTTTGGGAAGTGCAAACGCGCTTCCCAAATGCACACTTCAACTATAATAGTTGAATTTAACAATGGGCATTCGTTATGACGGTTGAATAAAAAATTTGGGGTTCAATTTTCGCCTACACCAAAAACTGATTGGTGTCTTGGTCTGATGATAAAAGGCTATCATCAAGAACGAACGTCATAGGTTAAAACTCTCTTTAAAAAAAACTACATAAAAGGTTTTTCTCAACCAAAAAAAAAAAAGAGCTAAGATCAAACAATGGGCATTGTTCATATATGTATCTTTAAAAAAATCATTTTAATTTTATTATTTGATTTAAATTATATTATGATATATAATCAACTAATATTAAATTCATTTTATAAATTACTTAAAAAATTTAGTAATAGAATTTTAGTTTAAGTAGAATGTTATACTTCTTGAAATTTAACAATTGAGTTTTATGTATAATAAACTATCTGTAATATAGTTTAATCTACATAAACTATCTTAATAAACAAAAGTGATAAATATTAAGTTTATTTTAAATTACTGGAAACTTTTGATAATATAAGTTTAAATTTCTTACAAGGCACATGCTTTGGCTAGAAAAAAAAGATTTTCTTATCCGTTTTTAGTCTGGATGGAGTTTGTTTCTCCTGATATTGATAATTTTGTAATGGCTAATTTAATCTTGAATAATGTTTTGTCAAACTATTTCTCAAAAAAAAAAAAAAAACAGGTTTATCATGTTAAGAAATAAAGTATTGGTAATCGACTAATTGTGCTTAATAAGAGTGTAGACACTTGTTGCAAAACAAAAATAGCCACTTGGTGCATCGGTGGCTTCTGTAATCGTGCTTATCATTAATTACTATTTTTTAATTTCATTCCTTTTTTTAATGAAGTTGTATGATATATCAATTTTTATTTTATTTTTTATCTCACATCAGTAAGAGATATGGAATGTGATTTAACAATATTATAAGGTTTTTATTACTATCCGTATATACCAAACTTTTTTCTTGTTTTGGTGATCTCACAGTAATAGGTGATATGGAATGCAATAAATTATCCTAGAAGGGTTTTACAACTCATAGTTTCGAAAAGTATAATTTTATTCTTATCCAAATTAAGTTGTATATATATATATATATATACACCTAGTCACCGACAACGTTATTTACTACTTATCCGGATTAACTTATAATTTCGTGCCACCGTAATAGTCCAGATAATGCTTGATTTTGTGTCATAAAAAATTATATAAAATTAAAAAAAAAAAAAATAAAGAGTCCATAATGCTTGATTTTCGTATTTGTCATATCAAAACAAATCCTCCACGTTTTGTTTTCCTAAACCCTCTATAAATATTTACACATATGACACTGGTTTCTACCTATATATTAAAAAAAAAACACTGGTTTCTTGGCGAGGTTCTGCTATTATTGGAGTTGGAGGTATGAGGTTTTACTCTTCTCCTCTCTAGATCTCTCCCACCACAACAGTTGTGACTTTTGTGTTTGTATCTTTGTGCTACGTAATGCATTGCATGTAGATGTTACTTAAAGTATATGCTGCCTGTTCGGGTTTTCCTCGTTAATTATTAGCATTGAGTATCCGTGATTTTTTCCTTGAAATTAAAAGGTTGTAGCAGTATCTGTTTGTAACTTGTGAAAGTCACTCAGCAAATCTCGGTTTTCAGTGCAGTTTGATTCATTCTCTGAATAACTCTTATGTTCCAAGCTTTTTTCTGTCTTCTTCTTTTATAAATATTTTCTTTGTTTGTTGTTCTCTCTTACAGAAGAAATTAATTTTCCTACCTAAGGTAATTACAAATTAAAGCTCCCCAGATTTTCTTTTATTGATACATACATACATACATACATACATACATATATATATATATATATAAACATTAGAATTTAAACCTACATGAGACTAAGACACCATTACACAATTGATCTCAAGTTTTTTATTAGACGATGAAGGGCTTAGTCAGTTTAGCTAACTGACCCCACTTCTTTGCTCGTTAAACATTAATAGAGTACATGCTTTTTATATATCCTTCGTTTGCATTAAATATATAATTTGATATTTGCATGTTTCTACTTTTGAACTTAAATATTTTATTTATTTTTCTTTTTTTATCTGTAAATTTTTCTATTCTTTATTTTTTATCTGTTTTTTTATTTTTTATTTTTTTTATTTTTTATGAATGTTGTCTTTGTTTATTGTTCTCTCTCCTCTCTCACTCACACAAGAACTTTTCCTTAGGTAACAAAGCTTCCCATTGATTCTCAAAAAAAAAAAAAAAAAAAAAAAAAAACAAAGCTTCCCATATTTTCTTTTATTGATATATAAATATAACTAAGCTTCCCATGCATGCTTTTTTATCCTTTATTTGCATTAATGATTAAACATATAATAATTATATTTGCATTAATGATTAATTAAACATATAATAATTATATTTCCATTAATGATTAAACATATAATAATTATATTTTGATTTTTGCATGTTCCTATTTTGAACTTATATCTTTGATTATTTGTAAATTTTTCTATTCTTTCTGTTTTAATCTATATACTAGAGGGTGTAACAACCATGCCAAGTCATCAAAATCTTCTTCTTCTTTCTGATTTGCTTTCAAACTGATATTTCATTTGTAAATTTTTCTATTCTTTCTGTTTTAATCTATATACTAGAAGGTGTAACAACCATGCCAAGTTATCAAAATCTTCTTCTTCTTTCTGATTTTCTTTCAAACTGATATTTCATTTTCTTTCATAGATATTGAAAGAGCTATAGCTTTGAAGGATGGCAAAAAGGTTTTCAATAGCCCTCGTGGGGCTTCTGTTCCTATGTTGCAGTTGGACAGTCATGGTAAACGCTGAAGGAGAATACTTGAAATACAAGGACCCAAAACAACCCATTAATGCTAGAATAAGAGACCTAATGAAACGGATGACTCTAGCAGAAAAGATTGGTCAGATGGTGCAAGCAGACCGCTCGGTAGTCTCGCGTGAAATTATGAGGAACTACTCATTAGGCAGTGTACTGAGTGGTGGAGGAAGTGAGCCATTGCCTCATGCTACACCACAGGATTGGATTAACATGGTCAATGATTTTCAAGAGGGTGCTATCTCTAGCCGTCTTGGGATTCCTATGCTTTATGGCATTGATGCAGTTCATGGCCACAATAATGTGTACAAGGCCACCATTTTTCCCCATAATGTTGGTCTTGGAGCTACAAGGTTAAGTATTGTATTATATTTCCCTTCCATTGTTTTTTTTTTTTTTTTTTTTTTTTTTTTTTTTGAGAATCAATGGGAAGCTTTGTTACCTAAGGAAAAGTTCTTGTGTGAGTGAGAGAGGAGAGAGAACAATAAACAAAGACAACATTCATAAAAAATAAAAAAAATAAAAAATAAAAAAACAGATAAAAAATAAAGAATAGAAAAATTTACAGATAAAAAAAGAAAAATAAATAAAATATTTAAGTTCAAAAGTAGAAACATGCAAATATCAAATTATATATTTAATGCAAACGAAGGATATATAAAAAGCATGTACTCTATTAATGTTTAACGAGCAAAGAAGTGGGGTCAGTTAGCTAAACTGACTAAGCCCTTCATCGTCTAATAAAAAACTTGAGATCAATTGTGTAATGGTGTCTTAGTCTCATGTAGGTTTAAATTCTAATGTTTATATATATATATATATATATGTATGTATGTATGTATGTATGTATGTATCAATAAAAGAAAATCTGGGGAGCTTTAATTTGTAATTACCTTAGGTAGGAAAATTAATTTCTTCTGTAAGAGAGAACAACAAACAAAGAAAATATTTATAAAAGAAGAAGACAGAAAAAAGCTTGGAACATAAGAGTTATTCAGAGAATGAATCAAACTGCACTGAAAACCGAGATTTGCTGAGTGACTTTCACAAGTTACAAACAGATACTGCTACAACCTTTTAATTTCAAGGAAAAAATCACGGATACTCAATGCTAATAATTAACGAGGAAAACCCGAACAGGCAGCATATACTTTAAGTAACATCTACATGCAATGCATTACGTAGCACAAAGATACAAACACAAAAGTCACAACTGTTGTGGTGGGAGAGATCTAGAGAGGAGAAGAGTAAAACCTCATACCTCCAACTCCAATAATAGCAGAACCTCGCCAAGAAACCAGTGTTTTTTTTTTAATATATAGGTAGAAACCAGTGTCATATGTGTAAATATTTATAGAGGGTTTAGGAAAACAAAACGTGGAGGATTTGTTTTGATATGACAAATACGAAAATCAAGCATTATGGACTCTTTATTTTTTTTTTTTTTAATTTTATATAATTTTTTATGACACAAAATCAAGCATTATCTGGACTATTACGGTGGCACGAAATTATAAGTTAATCCGGATAAGTAGTAAATAACGTTGTCGGTGACTAGGTGTATATATATATATATATATACAACTTAATTTGGATAAGAATAAAATTATACTTTTCGAAACTATGAGTTGTAAAACCCTTCTAGGATAATTTATTGCATTCCATATCACCTATTACTGTGAGATCACCAAAACAAGAAAAAAGTTTGGTATATACGGATAGTAATAAAAACCTTATAATATTGTTAAATCACATTCCATATCTCTTACTGATGTGAGATAAAAAATAAAATAAAAATTGATATATCATACAACTTCATTAAAAAAAGGAATGAAATTAAAAAATAGTAATTAATGATAAGCACGATTACAGAAGCCACCGATGCACCAAGTGGCTATTTTTGTTTTGCAACAAGTGTCTACACTCTTATTAAGCACAATTAGTCGATTACCAATACTTTATTTCTTAACATGATAAACCTGTTTTTTTTTTTTTTTTTGAGAAATAGTTTGACAAAACATTATTCAAGATTAAATTAGCCATTACAAAATTATCAATATCAGGAGAAACAAACTCCATCCAGACTAAAAACGGATAAGAAAATCTTTTTTTTCTAGCCAAAGCATGTGCCTTGTAAGAAATTTAAACTTATATTATCAAAAGTTTCCAGTAATTTAAAATAAACTTAATATTTATCACTTTTGTTTATTAAGATAGTTTATGTAGATTAAACTATATTACAGATAGTTTATTATACATAAAACTCAATTGTTAAATTTCAAGAAGTATAACATTCTACTTAAACTAAAATTCTATTACTAAATTTTTTAAGTAATTTATAAAATGAATTTAATATTAGTTGATTATATATCATAATATAATTTAAATCAAATAATAAAATTAAAATGATTTTTTTAAAGATACATATATGAACAATGCCCATTGTTTGATCTTAGCTCTTTTTTTTTTTTGGTTGAGAAAAACCTTTTATGTAGTTTTTTTTAAAGAGAGTTTTAACCTATGACGTTCGTTCTTGATGATAGCCTTTTATCATCAGACCAAGACACCAATCAGTTTTTGGTGTAGGCGAAAATTGAACCCCAAATTTTTTATTCAACCGTCATAACGAATGCCCATTGTTAAATTCAACTATTATAGTTGAAGTGTGCATTTGGGAAGCGCGTTTGCACTTCCCAAACGCACATTTTGCATTTCAGTTTTTTTTTTCCCCTTTTTAAGCCGAAATGTTTGACTTTTCTCACAAAGTACTATTCACACATTTAAAAGTTATTTTGCTATAGTGTTTTTTAGTTTTTAGTTTTCAGCTGTATCCAAATAGACCCTAAATATATTATATGATATCTTATTATATAATTTGATTTTTGATATGATATAAAATTTTTATATTAGAGAATCGGTATCCCAATTTTGCTAGACTAATCCACCTCTTATCTATGAGATAGCCCAAAAACCACATGAGCCAATGGTAGTGATTAAAACTCAATGCCACATCCATCTTTTTTTTTTTTTTTTTTTCTCAAAAAAGAAATAAAAAAAAAAAGTCACTCGAATCTATTTTCTGAATTCCTTATTTGGGATTGATGAATACATATTGAATAGTTTTGAAAAGTGGGCACATAAGGGCCTATTTGCTAGTGTTGTTTAAACAATATTTTTCGTTACGTAAAAAATATAACATGTATTTTCACAACACTTAAATAACATTAATAAAATAACATTAATAAAATAACATTATCAAATGGGCCTTAAGTATGTGTAATTAGGCCAAGGGTTTGTACTTGAATTGAAATCTCCTCATACATAAAGTGCTTAGGGATTTAAGAGAAAAAGGATTTGACCTATTGAGTTAGCAGTATATTATAATTATTTTTATAAAAAAAAGTGTGTAATTAGTGTATCAAGGTAATTAATACATAATAATAAATGCATTTTTCCCATGAAAACACGACAATTAATTAGCGCTATTTTCATATAGGGTCTAGCTGAGCTCTAGTGAAATTTTGATAGGACATTTCCTTCTGTTTGAAGGAGAAACAATTACACCACCCACTAATAAACCAACGGTAGTGATCAATGCCACGTCATTTTATTTAAAAAAAAAACTAACCGAACAAAGCTTTTCAGGTAACGAGACGTTAACACTTGAAGCAAACACTTTTTTTTCCCGGCAGCATCGCCTTCACAGTACTAGTGTGAACACACAACTGGGCAAAAATTTAATCAATTCCTCGTTGTTTTAGAGTAAGCATTTGGCTTTTTTTGTTCAAAATTTTTTACGCGATCTCCACAAACAAAGGCACAATCAGACAAAAACAGATGTCAGAAGAATGCCAACAATGTGGTTTCTAAATCTTCAAATTATGCTACGAAGTAACATAGAATTAACACATGGATAGTCTTGTTATTTTCATTGATGAACGCTGGTTGTTTTGTAATGGGGGTGGCTCAAAAGGTTTGTTCTGTTAATTTTTGCTTAAAATAAAATGATGTGGCATTGAGTTTTAATCACTACCGTTGGTTTGTTAGTGGGTGATGTGGCTGTTTTTCCTTGGAACAAAGGAGATGTTTAGTTAAAATTTCACTGGAGGTAAGCTAGACCCTTTCACATAAATGCAAAGTTTGATAAATTTAAAAGTTAAATGAAGAAAATTGTTAGGAATGTGCCACATGGCATTATCTTAGACTATTTTAGTTGGAGATGGTATATCATGCAGTAAGTGTATGCATCTAGCCTCTCACAATATATTGGTCCAACTAATGTGTGGGACTCATTGTGAAAGGCTATATTACCAATTTGTAAGTGTGTGAGAGTGTCACGCCCTGAACCCAAGTAAGAGCTAGGCATGTGACAACAGCTACATACTTATAAAGTTTACATCCTACAAGTGTGAAAGGCCTTCTTAACAACTAAAGAATTATCTTCAAAGAAAATTTCATCAATAAATCCAAAAATATCTTCAATAGTGCAATTCTCAAATGATCTCCAAAATAATAATCTTCCAAGATCATAAAGAAAAGAAACTAAATCTTTGAGACTAAAGTTTGAACAAAAGACAATATTAAACCTAGAAGTCCAAATCTTATTCCAATGATTCTTAAATTTCACTTATACGCACATCCCAACGGAAGCCCAAAAACATGCTACTCTTCCTAATAAGAATCTAAAAGGAGAAAGAAGGGGAGTGAGTTGACAACTCAATAAGTAACCAAAGTCCTAATAAGTTTTATCAAGCAAATAGATTTGTAAAATAATAAATTGTATAGAGATAAAATATTTTAAATCTTACAAATATATCATAGATGAATTAGAAATTAATCGGTTTTCCATATATATCAAGGGTTGGGTTCAAGTTACACTTGGTATAACTCTAAGTAGGGATAAAATAGGTAATTAATTTTTTTTCTAACTATCTAGTTAATAGTTAAGGTTTTGAAACTATATTTTTTACTAGCATTTTGAGTCTAAGAGACTCGATTTAGGGTCTATAAATCGAGTTTTTGGGACTCGATTTTCATGAGTTGTTCACGTCTGATGTGGCATTTTTTCCACGTGGCGTCTACCTGGAAATCGGGTTTCTAGGACTCAATTTATAACAAAAATAATTACAAAATATAGACCCAAAACCCAAAATACAGAAACGCGGAAAGAAAGAAAAGAGAGAGAGAGAGAGAGAGAGAGAGAGAGAGAGAGAGAGAGAAGAAGAAGAAGAAGAAGACATGTAGATTAGCGCTGCCCAGTCGCCCCCAGTCGCGCGCGGCCCAGACCCAGGCAGATCTGGGTCTTTGCCTTTCTAATCTTATGGGTTTTTTTTAATTTATTTTTATTTATTTTTTTAAATCTGGATTTTAGGTGGTTGTTGGGTAGATTTGGTTGGATGTTTTGTGTGGGGCCAGAAAATCGGGTGGCCTTAGCCCACTTCAACTCAGGCCCAAATGGCCCACGCCGAGGACGCATGATGGGTCCGAGGATGACCCCATCCTTGGTCATCCGAGACCTCAGTACGAAGAAGGGGCAAGTCCTAGGCGAACTGTCACCTCGGCATTGAATACGCTCACCTAACCCTTCTGGCTGCATTAATGAGGATGTAACCCCTTGGCAGGGCAACATCGATCAGGGTGAACCACTTGAGCACGGATATGACCTTTGATGGGATAGATGGTTATGTGGAAGGCCAATAGATGACCAATAAGAGGAGGAAGAGGGGGATATATAAGAGGGGTGAGCAAAATGTAAAGGGGGTTTTTGGAGGTTTTGGGGGAGAGAGGGAGAAAAGCCTCCTCGGCCATGGGCCGAGGAGTATCCCCCAGTTGTAAACTGTTCTAAGTATTTTTTCAATAAAAGAGAAAGGAGTTCATGCTTCGTGAACGCCGGCCAGCGCCTAAACCTTCGATCCACTCTCTACAAATTCATTGTTCTGAGTTCGTTGGGCCTTTAACCCATATCCTTTGAGCTAGGGCTACAAAAACCGACCCTACAATTGGCGCCGTCTGTGGGGAGGATTAGTGCGCTGGCCGGCGCAATAGGCGATGATTCTAAGTAATCATTCTATGAAAGATTGGTGGTGATGCAAAAAAAAAAAAAAAAAAAAACNTTGATGAACGCTGGTTGTTTTGTAATGGGGGTGGCTCAAAAGGTTTGTTCTGTTAATTTTTGCTTAAAATAAAATGATGTGGCATTGAGTTTTAATCACTACCGTTGGTTTGTTAGTGGGTGATGTGGCTGTTTTTCCTTGGAACAAAGGAGATGTTTAGTTAAAATTTCACTGGAGGTAAGCTAGACCCTTTCACATAAATGCAAAGTTTGATAAATTTAAAAGTTAAATGAAGAAAATTGTTAGGAATGTGCCACATGGCATTATCTTAGACTATTTTAGTTGGAGATGGTATATCATGCAGTAAGTGTATGCATCTAGCCTCTCACAATATATTGGTCCAACTAATGTGTGGGACTCATTGTGAAAGGCTATATTACCAATTTGTAAGTGTGTGAGAGTGTCACGCCCTGAACCCAAGTAAGAGCTAGGCATGTGACAACAGCTACATACTTATAAAGTTTACATCCTACAAGTGTGAAAGGCCTTCTTAACAACTAAAGAATTATCTTCAAAGAAAATTTCATCAATAAATCCAAAAATATCTTCAATAGTGCAATTCTCAAATGATCTCCAAAATAATAATCTTCCAAGATCATAAAGAAAAGAAACTAAATCTTTGAGACTAAAGTTTGAACAAAAGACAATATTAAACCTAGAAGTCCAAATCTTATTCCAATGATTCTTAAATTTCACTTATACGCACATCCCAACGGAAGCCCAAAAACATGCTACTCTTCCTAATAAGAATCTAAAAGGAGAAAGAAGGGGAGTGAGTTGACAACTCAATAAGTAACCAAAGTCCTAATAAGTTTTATCAAGCAAATAGATTTGTAAAATAATAAATTGTATAGAGATAAAATATTTTAAATCTTACAAATATATCATAGATGAATTAGAAATTAATCGGTTTTCCATATATATCAAGGGTTGGGTTCAAGTTACACTTGGTATAACTCTAAGTAGGGATAAAATAGGTAATTAATTTTTTTTCTAACTATCTAGTTAATAGTTAAGGTTTTGAAACTATATTTTTTACTAGCATTTTGAGTCTAAGAGACTCGATTTAGGGTCTATAAATCGAGTTTTTGGGACTCGATTTTCATGAGTTGTTCACGTCTGATGTGGCATTTTTTCCACGTGGCGTCTACCTGGAAATCGGGTTTCTAGGACTCAATTTATAACAAAAATAATTACAAAATATAGACCCAAAACCCAAAATACAGAAACGCGGAAAGAAAGAAAAGAGAGAGAGAGAGAGAGAGAGAGAGAGAGAGAGAGAGAGAGAGAAGAAGAAGAAGAAGAAGACATGTAGATTAGCGCTGCCCAGTCGCCCCCAGTCGCGCGCGGCCCAGACCCAGGCAGATCTGGGTCTTTGCCTTTCTAATCTTATGGGTTTTTTTTAATTTATTTTTATTTATTTTTTTAAATCTGGATTTTAGGTGGTTGTTGGGTAGATTTGGTTGGATGTTTTGTGTGGGGCCAGAAAATCGGGTGGCCTTAGCCCACTTCAACTCAGGCCCAAATGGCCCACGCCGAGGACGCATGATGGGTCCGAGGATGACCCCATCCTTGGTCATCCGAGACCTCAGTACGAAGAAGGGGCAAGTCCTAGGCGAACTGTCACCTCGGCATTGAATACGCTCACCTAACCCTTCTGGCTGCATTAATGAGGATGTAACCCCTTGGCAGGGCAACATCGATCAGGGTGAACCACTTGAGCACGGATATGACCTTTGATGGGATAGATGGTTATGTGGAAGGCCAATAGATGACCAATAAGAGGAGGAAGAGGGGGATATATAAGAGGGGTGAGCAAAATGTAAAGGGGGTTTTTGGAGGTTTTGGGGGAGAGAGGGAGAAAAGCCTCCTCGGCCATGGGCCGAGGAGTATCCCCCAGTTGTAAACTGTTCTAAGTATTTTTTCAATAAAAGAGAAAGGAGTTCATGCTTCGTGAACGCCGGCCAGCGCCTAAACCTTCGATCCACTCTCTACAAATTCATTGTTCTGAGTTCGTTGGGCCTTTAACCCATATCCTTTGAGCTAGGGCTACAAAAACCGACCCTACAATTGGCGCCGTCTGTGGGGAGGATTAGTGCGCTGGCCGGCGCAATAGGCGATGATTCTAAGTAATCATTCTATGAAAGATTGGTGGTGATGCAAAAAAAAAAAAAAAAAAAAAACACTGCAGAAAGATAAAAGTTCGAGACGGAAGATTCAACAGCAAAGAAAGGAAGCTTGATATTATTTCATAAAAAGAAAAGTACAGAATACAATCAGAGGCTCAGGCATGCGTGTTTTAAAACTATTCCTACAAGCTAGTCCTACAATCAGAGGCCAGGCGGACCCGTCCTAAAACTAGCTAGAGGGAAGTGTCAACCCGTACCCTTATTGGCATCAAGAGAATGGAAGAACTTGACAGTAAGAGGGCGGAAGGGGGCTGAGGCTGGCTCGCTTCAAGGCCACCAACACTCTATGGGGAAACTAGATACTTACAGAGAAATGAAAGCGTTAGACAGAACCAAGGCACTGCATGGTCCTCGGACTCAGGCTTATGGGGAAACTAACCACTCCTCTATACCTGGGTACTAGATAGAACCAAGGTATTGCATGGTCCTCGGACTCAAACCTATGGGGAAACTAGATACTTACAGAGAAATGAAAGCGTTAGACAGAACCAAGGCACTGCATGGTCCTCGGACTCAGGCCTATGGGGAAACTAACCGCTCCTCTATACCTGGGTACTAGACAGAACCAAGGTATTGCATGGTCCTCAGACTCAAACCTATGGGGAAACTAGATAATTACAGAGAAATGAAAGTGTTAGATAGAACCAAGCCACCGCATGGTCCTCAGACTCAGGCCTATGAGGAAACTAACCGCTCCTCTATACATGAAAGCGTTAGACAGAACCAAGGCACTGCATGGTCCTCGACTCAGGCCTATGGGGAAACTAACCGCTCCTTTATAGCTAAAAGCGTTAGACAGAGTCAAGGCATTGCATGGTCCTCGGACTCAGTCCTATGGGGAAACTAACCGCTCAATTAGACTAGGGTGCCGAGCAGAACAGGGGCATCGCATGGCCCTTGGACTCAGGCCTACAGGGAGGCTAACTACAAAATATCCCAAGTTAGGAAAGGACCAAGCCCCACCTAGCCCTTGAGACGCAAGGGAGCTGCCCATGCATACGTTCTCTCTCCTTATCATCGTTACTGGCGTGATTGGCCGACATACAATTCAAGCTAAAATCGTACAAATCTAAGGAAAAAAGGAAAAACAGGCAGCGCGTACACAAATAAGCAATTCAAATAAAGGAAGATTAAATTGGCATTACAACAATGAGTTCGTAAAAATTGCATGGTAGGAGCCACAGTACACAGAAGAGAAGCACAACAAAATGAAATGACAAAGTGAAAGTTGAACAGGCCGAGACGCCGAGGAGCCTACTCTTTTTGCTCAGGTTGGACAAGGGCAACCCCTGACCCTTCCGAACCCTGGCCTAAGGGGACGGCCTGCGGGGGTACGGTGAGAGCAGCTGCTTCCTCAGTGGTGGGGGTTGGATCATCGGAAGGGATCTCCACTATCCCTTGGGGCACCTCCTCACCAGCATACTCCCCCAGTTCAGCTGCCCGCACCTCTTCAACAATCTCTCCAACCTTAGGGTCCTTAGGGACGGCCTCACGGATAGCGGGGGGGTAGTACACATTCTCTGCCTTCCATAGGTCGGACGTGGCCTCCACCCCAGCTTGTTTGAGGGTCTCAGCCCAGACCTGGGAACAATATCGCCTACACACCCCCGGGACTTGAGCCTTGTAGGCGGCCTCTACCGAAGCCATCCCATCAGCATAAGCTGCGGTCTCAGCCTCCTCCTTGGCGCGCTCGGCCATCTCCCTGCCATGGTCAGCCTCGTCCTTAGCTCGCTGAGCCTGGTCTCTGGCCCATTCTACCCCCCTCTGGGCCCCCTCGGCCTTTGTCACCTTAGTCTGCAGATCAGCGATCAGATCCCTCGCGATCTGTAATTGGTCCTGCGCCTCGCCCAGGCGCTTCGTTTGCTTATTGGCCTGGTTCTGGGCACCCTCAAGACCGGACAGGGCATTATCCCGCTCCCTGGTCACCGCCTTCAAATCCTCTCGGGCCTTGGCGAGGTCAACCTCGGAACTCTTTAGAGTCCGAGTAGCTTGAAAGCGCCAGTCATGCTCCCGTTTGAGGGTCTCCTTCTGGTCGTTTGCCGCCCCCTCCAACATAAAGATAGCTTGGACAGCCTGCCAGAATAACCAATGTGCTATAAGCCCAATAAAAGAAAAAGAGTGGGAGAAGAGTCGAGGTTACAGCGCTTACCATCCCCACATATCGCTTAAGGCTGAGGAAGACCTGCTCGCTCGTCAAAGTGTTAAGCTCAGCCATGTCCGCCGGGAGTAGCAGGCTCCTCTCTAGCGCATCAGCCACGCGTGCACCTTCACCCTCATTGAAGTCCTTGAGGGAGGCGTTATCCCTCAAGGGCTCCCCACGGAGCATCGGGGCTGGGAGCTAGGCCTGGACCTCGGAAGAGGTGGTGTCAACGACCTGCCTCTCCTGGCTCTGGTCGCCTATCTTAAGCTGCTTGGATGACCGCAGAGTAGTTTCCTCCTCCTGCGAGGACACCGTCCTATCCTCCACGATCCTTTTACCCTTATCCTTCTTCTTCTTGGGGCCAGCAGTCACGGACCCAGAGGGCGAGCGCGTCTGAGAAGGAGAAGGAGGGAGCTTCTGCCGAGCGGAAGTCGACCTAGCCTTCGGAGGTGGAGTAGGAGGTTTCTGTTGGGACTCCCCCGGCTGGCCCTCAATTAGGTCTAGCAAGTTGGTGGTGGGCTTCCTCTTGTAACCCATTGACTGCCGAGGAGTGGCTTCTGAAGCAAGGAGGTCTGCTTTGGTCAGATTGGGATCACTCAAGTCTCCGGGAGGGTCCTCGAACTGATCAAGCTGGGCAAAAACGTCAAACGCGTCCCCTTCCCCCACTGGAGCTTCCTCGGCTGCCTCAGGGAACAGTTGGGAAGAGGAGGGGATGGCTATTGTGACAGCTTCCTGGTCAGAGGGCTCCTCGGGGAACGAAAATCCGTCCTCGGTCACGGTAATCCTCTGAAGCCGAGGATCGCCGACGAGGATGACGTGCTTCGGAACCAGGAACGATTTCTGGGTAGGTTTATAACCCAAAATTATGTGGGCGGCCCTAACCTGGTTGTTGTCCTCATTTATATACACCGACGCCCTCAGCACCTTTTGCAAATCTTCCTGGTTGACTAGATGGAAGTGACGCTGAAAGGCGTGTGGGTCTGCAAACGGAAAGCACCACCACGTTAGTAAAAAGGAAAGAAAAAAGACAAGAACTTGAAACCCTAGCTGTCTCCTACTGCCCCACCTGGTATTCCCTCTGTTGTTGGGCAGTGAAGTCCATCGTGTCACTCCCCTGACATGATGAGGAAATCCTCGTAGAACCCCTTGCTGGACTCGGGGAGGCACTGAATGAGCCGCACCCTGTCGTCTCTCGTCTTCAGGTAATACGACTTGCCCTTAAGAAGCTGAAGGTTGTAACACCAATTCACGTCGTGGTGGGTCAACCTTAGCCCCATCTTCTCGTTCAGGGCATCCACACAGCCCAGAATCCTAAAGACGTTTATCCCACACTGGGTGGGGGCCAACTGGAAGTGCATGAGGTAATCCCTCATCACCGGCCCCATGGGGATCGTCATCCCCCCTTCAAGGAAGGTGACTATGGGAATCACCACCTCGCCCTCCTGCCTGTGTATGCGCCACTCCCCATCCTTATAATATTTCAGGCCTACATTGCCGGGAATTCTGCGGTCGGTGATGAATTTCTCCATCGCCTCCACAGTATCTACGTATTTCTTAAACCTACTCATCCCAGTTGACGCCTAAAAGAACTAAGAGAAAACAGGCGAAGCAGAAAAAAGGGTAAAGAGAAAGATAGGTCAAAGAGAGACAGAGCGACTTACTGGAAAGAGGAAGGGCTCCTCGGATAGGCTTTTGTGCTGGAGGTGCTAGTGAGGGTGTGGCTGAACTCAGGAGGGGCGCATGAATATTCTTGACTACAAATAAGGAACAGGGAGAAGCGGTTCGTACAGGTATTTATACCCCAATTCGAGGGACCATGCGGGTTTTCCCGCCCATAAATGCAAGACAAATCTCCACCGTTGGATGGGTAACGCCTCATTAGACGTGGAAAACACAGAGCCGCCTGAATTTAATGATGGGCACGTTACGTGCTCCGAAACGTCAGCGACGTGTCTTTGGCAGGTGAATGGACCCTAGCACTGACGAGGGGTGGGGGGGGGGATAAGGCTAAGGATGTCAAAATCCTTCTCCCCGCCCGAGGATGCGTGCAGCAAGATTTTGAGGGGCTATTGTGGGGCCAGAAAATCGGGTGGCCTCGGCCCACTTCAACCCAGGCCCAAATGGCCCTCGCCGAGGACGCATGATGGGTCCGAGGATGACCCCATCCTCGGTCGTCCGAGACCTCAGTACGAAGAAGGGGCAAGCCCTAGGCGAACTGTCACCTCTGCATTGAATAAGCTCACCTAACCCTTCTGGCCGCATTAATGAGGATGTAACCCCTTGGCAGGGCAACATCGATCAGGGTGAACTACTTGAGCACGGATATGACCTTTGATGGGATAGACGGTTAGG
The DNA here is from genome assembly GCF_002906115.3 of Quercus suber. Lineage (NCBI taxonomy): Eukaryota > Viridiplantae > Streptophyta > Magnoliopsida > Fagales > Fagaceae > Quercus > Quercus suber. The sequence continues at coordinate 427,697 of NW_027069755.1, read as the reverse complement.
TGGAAGGCCAATAGATGACCAATAAGAGGAGGAAGAGGGGGATATATAAGAGGGGTGAGCAAAATGTAAAGGGGATTTTTGGAGGTTTTGGGGGAGAGAGGGAGAAGAGCCTCCTCGGCCATGGGCCGAGGAGCATCCCCCAGTTGTAGACTGTTCTAAGTATTTTTTCAATAAAAGAGAAAAGAGTTCATGCTTCGTGAACGCTGGCCAGCGCCTAAACCTTCGATCCACTCTCTACAAATTCATTATTCTGGATTCGTTGGGCCTTTAACCCATATCCTTTGGGCTAGGGCTACAAAAATTGACCCTACATTTTGTATTGGTTGATTTGATTGTGCTGTTCTTGGATTTTTTTTTTTTTTTTGGTATTTCTGGGAATGGCTGAGAGACTAGAGACTTAATTTTTTTTTTCTTTTGCTTTGTACATCGAGTCTTAGATACTCGATTTCCATGTAATCACGTGGAAAAAATTGCCACATCAAACGTGAACAACTCATGAAAATCGAGTCACAAAAACTCGATTTATAGACCCTAAATCGAGTCTCTTAGACTTGAAATGCTAGTAAAAAATATAGTTTCAAAATCTTAACTATTAACTAGATAGTTAGAAAAAAAATTAATTACCTATTTTATCCCTCTAAGCAGTGTTATACCACCCAATAACTTGTTATTATTGAATTTATATTTTGAAAATCTTACCGTTGGATTACATGTTCTATATGTTTTTAACACGCATGCCAATTTTCATGCCAATTGGATGTTATTTACCATTTCATCCATAAACACATTTTTTTTTATGTGTTATTTTAAACTACAAACACTTGAATTTAAACAATTAATTGATGACATGACTATTGATATTCGATTACCTTGAAATTTTGCAAGCATGGAGAATATACGAAGATAATGTAATCCAACGGTAGATTTGTCAAAATTGGCATCCTATTAAAAAATAAAGAGTGGTGTAACATTACTTAGAATTATACCAGGTGTAACTTGAACCCAACCCATATATCAAAGCTATAATTTACAATAAGTTCCAAAAACACATAAGCAGTTTCAAAGACTTTAAACAATTCAAATATTCAACATAATTCATATTCTTAACAATCTTTATGACTATGGTCACACTATATCCCTGTGACTGAGCGTCAGATTGTCTAAAATCAAATATATCAAATCATAGTTCAAACAAAAATATATTTCATTCAAAATACATATATATATATATATATAATTATATATTCAGTACTCAATATATTTGTGACAATTCTTTATTCTTTACTTTAAATCAATGTAGCTAAAACAATTAAATAGAATTGTAACAATTATAAACAATTTTCTGTAGTTAAAATACAATAGTACAAGTAAAATAAAACCAATTAAGATAAGGTTACTTATCTTAGTTAGCTCACCACAAAGAACTTCTCCATAACACTTTCTCTAAAATCCTTAGATATTACCTAAACAATTTTCAAGCACTATACTAAATAATCAAATAATTTAAAAAAAAACTTATAATCGTACCCGATCAAAAGATAGACTATTAAAAATATTCCATAATTTTCCACTATTATCTCAACACAAAAATCCACATATTTACCATATATATTTTCTTTACTTTTTGCCACTAATAATTCCCTAGGATAAGACCTGTAGGGGTATTGGGCTTAGGGGTTCATTACCTATTTACATTTTGGGCATATGGCCCAGGCCGAGGACAAAAGGTTGTCTGAGGAAGGGAAATCCTGGTTAGAAGGGATTGTGTTATTAAATAAAGAGGTTAGTTTTGGTCATAAGGGCTCAAGAGGGTAGGCCAAGGATAAATGCATCCTCGGCTAGCCAAAGCCGACGTCCAAAGAGATGGCTTGTTGCCCAAGGTAACGTTCAAGGAAGTTCTATTGGTATGAATAAGTATTGTAGAGACATCAGACAAGGAAGAGTCCTAAAATATCTAAGGAGAAAGCTGCTACCATCGCATTAAATGCATTACAGCTAACTCTCTGGTTGCATTAATGTGGAAGTGATACCTAAACAGTGATTTTTAGCCTTACAACTACTACATGAAGACTTATGGGAGGCGCTAATGAGACAAGCATCAAGACTAGCCATCTAGCATGCATGTGGAGGAAAAAGATGAAAGGAGAAGAGAGTATAAAAGAAGGAAGAGGCAATGGGAGAGGGTGATCGAGAAACTAAGAGAAAAATATTGTAGTATCAAGAATTGACTTTGTAATCAAACCTAAAAGAAATATACAAGAACAGATCTCCTTGGACTTTACCGATGACGATTTTCTTCAGCATAAACTTGTCTGTTTACATTTTCTTGTCATCTAAATCTATTTTAGTGTTTGTCTGATTCATTAAAGCCCAGTTTTCTAACACATTCTCTACAAATTCATTGTTTTGGGATTTTTAGGCCTAAGTCCATCCACCTGTTGGGCTAGGGACTCGAATTTGGTCTTTACAATTGGCGTCGTCTGTGGGAATTACTAGTGTTATAGTGAGTTCAATGTTTAACAATAGTAGGTTTAGATTCAAACCAGGCTGAGTCCATGGGGTCTCAATGCCAAGATCACTTTCGTGATCTCGAACGGAGAAGGGATTGAGAGGGGAGTGTACATACTACTCATACTAGTAGGAGCCATTCTTGGGGTGGTAGCCATCTCTCCCAAGAGAAAAATACCAAAGCCATGCAGAAGGAGATTGATCACCTGAAGAGAAGCTTACACCATGAACAGTGAAAGCGAGCTCCATCCAATTCTGATTTCTTTTTTGATGGTGAAGAGGATGGCAGCTATAGGCGCAGATCAAGGACTCTTCTTAGCGAGTCTTTCTCATATGATGAGGACTATCATTATGAGTGTAGAAATAGAAATACATCTTCGGGAGGCCTGGGAAATGATACTACGAGTAAAGCACTCAATCAAATTTCCAAGTCACCTTTCACGCGCTGGATTGAGGGAGGGAGACTTCCTCGACGGTTCACTCAGCCCACATTCACCACGTACAGCGGTAGAAAAGACCCTGTGGAGCATGTTAGCCACTTCAATTAAAGGATGGCTGTGCACTCTAAGAACGAGGCCTTGATGTGCAAGGTATTTCCATCCAGCTTGGGGCCTGTGGTGATGAGGTGGTTTAATTGTCTGAGGACAGGTTCAATTGATTCCTTCAAGGAACTCACTCGGGCGTTTGGATCCCGCTTTATTACGTACAGCAGGGTTCCTCGGCCTTTAGCTTCCTTGTTGTCTTTGTCCATAAGAGAAGGAGAAACCCTGAAAATATATTAGGACAGATATTGAGAGATGTTAATGAGACAGATGGTGATTTTGACGATGTAGCTATCAGCACTTTCAAACTCAGCCTACCTGCTGAGCATGGCTTAAGGAAGTCTTTGACTGGGAAACATGTTACTAGTATACGCCAACTCATGGATCGGATTGATAAGTATAAGAGGGTTGAGGAAGACCAGTAGTAAGGCAAGGAAAAGGGCAATGTTATCCCTCAGGAGATGAGGAATTTCAGGTCAGACCGCTACAACAATAATAGACCCCGGAGGGATTTTGCTTGACAGTCTGAATCTGTAGCTTTTCAAGTGGTTAACATTGTGTTTCGAGAACTGGTGCATCAAGTTTTGGAGAAGATTAAGAACGAGCCATACTTCAAATGGCCGAACAATATGAGTAGAGACCCTTTAAGGCATAACCAAAGCCTTCATTGCCAGTACCACCAAGAGCGGGGACATACCACCGAGGATTGTAAAACACTATGGAACCATCTGGATCAACTGGTCAAAGAGGGAAGGTTGCAACAATTTCTGTACCGGCCCAACGGACAAGGGGACTAATCAAGGTCAGGGGCTTAGGGGAATGCTCCTTCAAGGCTCTCGTTAGATACAATCAATGTCATTTTTGCTGCACCTGGGAGAACTGATTCTCACCCTTCTAGGGTGATGTCTGTAGCTAGGCTACCAGCCGAGGATTCTAACTCTGAGTTGAAGAGAGCTAGGATGGAGGTTCGACCATCACTGGGTTTCTCAGATGAAGACAAGATTGGAACCATCCAACCGCATGATGACGCTTTGGTGGTCATTCTCAGAATATGAGGTATGATGTGAAGAGAGTAATGGTAGACCAGGGCAATTGTACAGAGATCATGTACCATGACTTGTACAAAGGGCTTAACTTAAAGTCTGAAAACCTGACAGCCTATGATTCACCTTTAGTAAGTTTTTATGGGAAAGTTGTCATCCCAAAGGGCCAGATTAGGTTACCCATACAGGCAAGATCAGAGGTAGTTGAAGTGGACTTCATTGTGGTGAATGCATACTCCCCCTATATGGCCATTGTGTGGTCTCATACCCTAGGGGCTGTTTCTTCAACTTTGCATCAGAAAGTGAAGTATCCATCAGGGGATCAGATTGAGGAGCTGGTAGAGAGTCAGTCTGTAGCTAGGTAGTGCCTTGTGTCTGTAATTTTGCATCAGCCTGCGACTGAGTCCTTGGCCTTTACTGAGGGAGGCTTATAGCAATCAAAATCTCCAGTATTACATATGAAGGGGCCAGTTGAAAAGGCCAAATGTGAAGATTTAGAGAAATTTGCTGTAGGTGATGATCCAGAGAAGTTTTTTCAAGTTGGAGCTCAGCTACCACCTCAAGAGAAGGAGGATTTGGTGGAATTTCTCAAGAGGAACGTTGATGTATTTGCTTGGAATGCTTATGAAGCTCCGGGGGTGGATGTGAGTTTCATCTACCATCGTTTGAACGTTAATCCATCTGTCATCCCTAGAAAGTAACCACTTCGGCACTCATCTAAGGATCATTCTAACGCTGTCAAAGACGAGGCGGTAAAGCTTAAGTAAGCTGGGGCTATTAAAGAAGTGTTTTACCCTGAATGGTTGGCCAACACTGTGGTTGTGAAGAAGAAAAATGGAAAGTGGTGGATATGTGTGGACTTTACAGATTTGAACAAAGTATATCTAAAAAACCATTTCCTCATGCCTCAGATTGACCAGCTAGTGGATGCTACTGTAGGCTAGCCTCGGATGAGCTTTTTGGATGTCTTTCAAGGATACCATCAGATACCTTTAGCTCTGGACAATCAAGAGAGGATAGCTTTTGTCATTCCTATTGGGAATTACCATTACAAAGTGATGCCTTTTGATTTGAAAAATGCAGGTGCTACCTATCAAAGGATGATGACCAAGATGTTTGAGCCATAGTTAGGAAAAAACATTGAGATTTATATTGATGATATGGTGGTAAAGAGCAAGGTAGAGTCCGAGCATATTAATGACCTCAAGAATATTTTTGATATCTTAAGGAGACACAAGCTACGACTTAATACTTCCAAGTGTTATTTTGGTGTTGGATTAAGGAAGTTCTTGGGCTACATGGTCACACACCGCGGAATTAAAGTCAATCCCGACCAGATTAAGGCAATCAATAATCTGCAACCACCTTGGAATCTCAAAGAGGTCCAGAAGCTTACAGAGATGACTGCTGCTCTAAACCGATTCATTTCTCAGTCAGTAGACAGGTGTAGGCCTTTCTTTCAGTTGTTGAACAAGTGGAAAGAGTTTGAATGGACCGAGGAGTGTGTCCTAGCTTTCCAGCAATTGAAAGAGTATCTTTCTCGGCCACCCGTAATGTCCAAGCCCGAGATGGATGAAGTTTTGTTTGCCTACATTGCAGTAGCCTCTCATACAGTGAGTTTGGTGCCGATATGGGTTGATAGTGGTGTGCAAAGGTCAGTTTATTATGTGAGCAAGTCACTACATGAGGCCGATGTTCGTTACCTACCACTAGAGAAGGCCATTTTGGTAGTGGTGCATGCTACACGCAAGCTCCCCTACTACTTCCAATCACACACAGTTGTTGTCTTAACTCAGCTTCTGCTCAGATCTCTACTCCAGAGTGCTGATTACACAGGGAGAATTGCAAAGTGGGTAACAATCCTAGGGGTTTTTGATATCAAGTACATGCCTCACACCTTTATCAAAGGTCAAATCCTCGCCGACTTAGTGGTCGAGTTTGCTGAAACCCCATTAGAAAAGGAGGTAGAGGAGCAGAGCATGGATGGAAAATCGGTTGGTGTAATTTTCTTATAGGAACCTTTATCCTGGAAGGTCTACGTTGATGGTACGGCTAACCACAAGGGATCTGGAGCGGGGCTAGTCCTGATATCTCCAAAGAGGATCACGATTGAGAAATCCTTGAAATTGGGCTTCTTGGCCATAAACAATGAAGCTAAATATGAAGCTCTGCTGGTAGGGATGATCATGATTCAGAAAATAGGTGGAAAGGTAGTGGAGGTATTCTCTGATTCAAGGCTGGTGGTGGGCCAAATCCAAGGAGAGTTGGAAGTTAGAGATCCTAGAATGCAGGAATACTTGAGCCAGGTTAGACATTTATAGTTTGGGTTTAAGTGTTTTAATTTATCACAAGTCCCTAAAAATAGAAATGCCCATGCAGACTCCCTTACCACATTGGCAACTTCCTCGCTACAAAGTTTACCTCAAGTGATCCTTGTAGAGGACTAATGTAAACCTACTGAGTTAAGAGGAAAGATGGTTCATGTTCATCAAATAAGAGTGGGCCCTAACTGGATGGACTCTATAGTACTGTTTCTTAAGGAAGATGTTTTGCCCGAGGATAAGTCCAAGGCTGACAAGGTATGGAAGAAGGCTATTCGGTTTTGGCTATCCAAGGACCAAAAGTTGTACAAGAGATCCTTTTCCAGCCCATATCTGCTATACATACACCCTGAGGCAGTTGAGCTACTCTTGGAAGAATTACATGAAGGAATTTATGGAAGCCACACGCGGGGCAGATCTTTATCTCATATGGCCCTCATACAAGGCTATTGGTGGCCAAATATATAGAAAGAAATACAAGACTATGTTAAGAAGTGTGACCAATGCCAAAGATTTGTACTAAACATTCATCAACCGGGAGGAGTTCTTGATCTTCTATCCAGCCCTTGGCCTTTTTCTCAATGGAAGTTGGATATTGTAGGCTTTTTCCTTAAGGTAGCAGGAAATAAGAGGTATTTATTGGTTGGCACGGACTATTTCACCAAGTGGATTGAAGCTAAACCATTGGCAAATATCAGGGATGTGGATGCCAAGAAATTTGTTTGGAAGAATATTGTCTCTCGGTTTAGAATCCCTCATACTCTCATCTCAGACAACGGATTGCAATTTGATAGCAAGACCTTCAGGAGGTATTGTTGTGACCTCGGCATAACAAATAGATATTCCACCTCGGCATATCCACAGGGAAACGGATAGGCTGAAGCCGTCAATAATGTCATAGTGAGAGGGCTTAAAAAGAGGCTGGATGATGCAAAGGGTAAATGGGTAGATGAATTGCCACACGTCCTTTGGACATACCGAACTACGCCCCATAAATCCACAGGGGAGATGCACTTTTCAATGACTTATGGGGCTGAGGCTGTTATTCCTCTAGATATTGGATTCCCTATGCTAAGGCCATTGATAGTTGGAGACTTGGTCTTAAGAAAGGTTTTAGGAACTACAAAGAACCCAGCATGGGGAAAATTGGATCCAACTAGAAAGGACCATATCGTATCACATCGGTGGCTAGAATAGGTGCATATTATCTTGAAGATCTAGACGAAAAGGCAGTACCACGCCCTTGGAATGTAAATAACCTTAGAAGGTATTATTATTAATGAAAGCTTTTTTCACCATATTCGAGCTTATTATATTGCGTGTCACACGTTCTACGATTTATCTAAGTATCAAACAGAACCTTGGTCATGCTTGGATCCTTGAACCACATACCTTAGGAAAGTTGATATCTTTTAATCATTGTTTCAAGTATTAAACAGGACCTTAGCTATGCCTAGCTCTTTGGACCACATGCTTTAAGAAAATTAATACTCCCTAACATCTATCTAAGTATCAAACAGAAAATTGGTCATGCTTGGCTCCTCGGACCACATACCTTAGATAAATTGTTATCTTTTAATCATTGTTTCAAGTATTAAACAGAACCTTAGCTATGCTTGGCTCCTCAGACCACAAGCTTTAGGAAAATTAATACTTCCTGACATCTATCTAAGTATCAAACAAAACATTGGTTATGCCTGGCTCCTTGAACCACATACCTTGGGAAAATTGATATATTTTAATCATTGTTCTAAGTATTAAACAGAACCTTAACTGTGCTTGGCTCCTCGGACCACATGCTTTGGGAAAATTAATACTCCTTGACATCTATCTAAGTATCAAAGAAAATCTTGGTCATGCTTGACTCCTCGGACCACATACCCTGGAAAAATTGATATATTTTAATTACTTTTCTAAGTGTTAAACAGAACCTTAGTTGTACCTAGCTCCTCTGACCACATGCTTTGGAAAAATTAACACATTATGACACCTTTCTGAGTATCAAATAGAACCTCAGCTATGTCTAGTTCCTTGAAGCACATACTCTAGGTAAACTAATACTACTTATCATTTTATCAAGTGTCTAGTCAAAGCCTTAGTTATTTCAGACTCCTCGGGCTACCTACTTAAATAGGTTCAAATGGATGCTCATGAGCATCACTTAAGGCATTCACAGGCATACCTAAATTTGTTTGAGAATTGGTCGCCCCTTTTTGTCCTTTATTCTTGTTGATAAGTAGGGAATAAAGTAAGTTAAGCTTGTATGCATATTACATTACTGTGTATGTCCTTAAAATCAAAATTATGCTCCACCGAGGTAATGGACTTGGTGGATTTTAACTTGTTTTGCTGCCGACCATATGGGATGGGATAACTTTTTTGTTACCTATACAGATTAATAAGAAGAATTTTACATCATTGCTACATTTATTAAGTGTTAGATAAGAAAGAAACTATATCAACACTTGTATAGAAATCATGGAAATACGGAAATTGTTTATAACTTTTATTAATTAAAGCCTCGGAAAGAGGCAGATTAGATACAAAGATGTCACATTAATTACAAACTTTGAAAGAAAAAATTACACTTAAAACTATTTCTTTTTTATTATAATTTTGTCTTTGGGAGGGCTATGGATAGGCTGAGTAGAGGCAGCTTCAGAGGCCTCGGGGCCTTTGTTTGCTGGATCAGCCTTGGCAAGCAAGGAGAGAGTGGCCAGGATGATCTCCATCATTTTGGAGCTTCTTTCTTGGCAGGAGGGTCCTGGGTGGCAGCTGGAGGCTTCATAGCATCAGGGGCCACTCCCTAGTTAGCGTTCTTCTCTTTTTCTGTGACCCCGAGTTGCTCAGCCTCCTCGGCAGGTTTATCAGAGGCAGTTGGAATAATGGCCGTACTATCCTTGCCCACCTTTGCCACCTCGGAGGTGGTATTAGTCCTTGAGCCGAAAGGACAAGACTCTCGGATGGTAGAGGGATAGTACACCCTATATGCCCTCCTAAGTATAGATGAAGCTTCGACCCTAGCTTGGTTGAGAGCTTCATTCCATACTTGGGAGCAATAGGTCCTACATACCCCCGAGACCTCTGCCTCAGGGTTTCCTCGACCTCTGCCTCAGGGTTTCCTCAGCCTTTGCTACTCCTAGGTCATATCCATCTTGCTCGGCCTGATCCCGAGCCTTCTCAACCAGCTTTCTTGCTTTCTCGACCTCCTCTAATTTCTTCTTGAGAGCAACTATCTGAGTTTTGGAGGTGGCCAGCTGATTCTCAGTGTTTCGAAGCCGCACCCTTTAGTCCTCAGCTTGCTTTTTAGCACTGTCAAGAACGGCTGCTGCACTTTCTCTCTCTCTCTCTCTCTCTCTCTCTCTCTCTCTCTTCCTCCAGTAGCTTTTTCTTGAGCTCTTGATTGCTTTTCTCAGCCACATTAAAGGCCTCAATGGCGGCATTGCGCCTTGCTTCCTCCTCTTTCATTTGTCGGTGGCAGTAGTTGGTTATCTCCTCCACCCTGAAGGTGGCTTGAACAGCCTGCCGAGGAAAGAATCAGGGGTTAGAAAAAGAAAGTAAAGAAAGCAATTAAAGAAAAAAGGAAGAGAGTGAAGAAGAAGGGGCTAGCAAGAGGACATACCATGGCAAGATATCTCTTGAGGCTGAGGAAGACCTCATGTCTCCTTATGTCTAGTAACTCTGCCATATCCTCGAAGAGCAGCAGAGCCTACTCAATCACATCAGCCATATAGCTTGCTACTCCTCCTTGGAAATCCCTAATGGAGGCATTGGCTAGCAGAGAGGCCCCATTCAGCATTGGGGTGGGAAGCCAGGCTAGAGGCCCGACTTGAGGATCACTCCTCTTCTTGGTGCCCCTTTGCCCTACCTTGTCTTGTTTGGCCATTCTTTAAGCCTCGTCCTCTTGAAGGGGGAGGGTTTTTACAGCTCCCACTACCTCCTTCCCTTTTGGATCCCGCTTCCTTTTTAGGTCATCAGGTTGGAAAGGTAGGGCAGGTGGGGAGGGGGAGGGGGGTGGGAGGCTTATTCTGGTTCCTTCCCTTTTGGATCCCGCTTCCTTTTTAGGTCATCAGGTTGGAAAGGTAGGGCAGGTGGGGAGGGGGAGGGGGGTGGGAGGCTTATTCTGGGCTGCCTTCCCAGGCACGTCCTTCCCCGGTTAGAACTTTATCAAGTTTAGCAGAGAAGACCTCGGTTTACGTTGAATTCCCATCTTGTCAATTATCAGTGAGAATGGTTGGCCGAGATCAGGGGTTGAAGTTTTTGGGGACAAAGCTTGGTTGAAGACTTCAAACTCATCCTCGGAATTAGATACTTCAACTACTTCTTCTTCTTCAATGTTGGCAGGGTGAGAGGAAGTGGGTACTTCGGTTGTACGTTGTGGTGGCGAGGCTACCTTTGGTATGCCTTCAAATATGGGCTCTGTGGTGAAGTGGCTGATCAAATAAAAACTTATACAATTATCCAAACCTAGACCTAAGACCCTAACTGGATGCCCTTCTCTCATTGGGCAAGGGAGGCCATCGTGCCATTCCCTTGACACAATCAGGAAGTCTTTGTTTAAACCCTTATTGGAATCGAGGAGGCATTGAATAAGCCTAACTTCAGGATACCCAGACTTGAGGTAATATCCCTGTCCCGTTAAGTGATGGAGGTTGTAGATCCAATTGACATCGTAGGTTTAAGCCCATCCTCTCGTTGAGGGCATCTACACAACCTAAGATTCTGAACATATTGGGGGCACATTGGGTGGGAGCTAATCTATGGGTCTTAAGGTAGTCCCTGGTGACAGTACCCATAGGGATTCTCATCCATCCTTCTATGAAGACAATCATTGGGATTACTACTTCTCCCTTTTGCTTATCTGTGTGCCATTGTCCCTCTTTACAGTACCTAGTGCCTGCCCCTGGAGAGATCTTATACTTAGCCCTAAAGTTTGCCATTCCCTCATCGGAGTCTACTAAGCTCTTGAATCTACTCGTTTCTAGGAAGGGTTAGGAGGACTAAAGAAATTGAGAAGAGAAAGTGGAGCCGAGGAGGAGAAAAGTACAGAGAAAAGAGAAATATATGGAAAAACAAAATGTAAAGGTTTGGGAAGACTTACAGAAAGAAGGGAAGTATCCTCGGGCTGGCTTTTTGTATTTGAGGAGGTACAAGTGAGTTAGAAGAATTGACGGTTCAGTGTATGTGCGCTAGAACGAAATGAATGCTAAGATAAGATGAGTGATTGATTTGAGGAGTATTTATACTAAATAAAGAGTTAGAGGTGGGAGAATTCCCGCTCAGGTCCTAGCAAAATCCTCAGCTGTTGGATTTGCATCACGTCGTAGAATGTGGGGGACAGAGAGCCGTAAAAATTTAATGAAGATGCATCTTGAATGTTGAAGCATCAAAAGCGTGCCTTGGGCAGTTAGAAAGTCATCTTCACAGGCAGAGGTGGGATGAAGTGAGCACAGAGCAAATATAGTGACGTCGAAATCCTCCTTTCTTCTCGAGGAGCCAGAAAGAAGAATCTCAAGGGGCTATTGTAGGGGTATTAGGCTCAGGGGTTCATTACCTATTTACATTTTGGGCCTGTGGCCCAGGTTGAGGAAAAAAGGTTGTTTGAGGAAGGGAAATCTTGGTTAGAAGGGACTGTGTTATTAAATGAAGAGGTTAGTTTTGGTCATAAGGGCTTAAGAGGGTAGGCTGAGGATAAATGCATCCTCGGCTAGCTAAAGCCGAGGTTTGAAGATATGGTCTGTCGCCAAGGTAACGTTCGAAAAAGTTCTGTTAGTATGGATAAGCATTGCAGAGACATCAGATAGGGAGGAGTCCTAAAATATCTAAGGAGAAAGCTGCTACCACCGCATTAAATGCACTGCAGCTAACTCTCTGGTTGCATTAATGTGGAAATGATACATGAACAGTGATTTTCAACATTACAACTACTACATGAAGACTTATGAGAGGTGTTGATGAGATAAGTATCAAGACTAGCCATTTGGCATGCACGTGGAGGAAAAAGATGAAAGGAGAAGAGAATATAAAAGAAGGAAGAGGCAATAGGAGAGGGGGATCGAGAAACTAAGAGAAAAATATTGTAGCATCAAGAACTGACTTTGTAATCAAACCTAAAAGAAATATGCAAGAATAGATTTTCTTCAGCATAAACCTATTTGTTTACATTTTCTTATCTTTTAAATCTACTTTAGTGTTTGTTTGATTCATTAAAGCCCAGTTTTCCAACCCATTCTCTACAAATTCATTGTTTTGGGTCTAAGTCCATCCATCTATTGAGCTAGGGACTCGAATCTGGTCCTTACAAGACCTATACAATGCATAAGAGTAAAAGTCACTTGTAAAAGAAGAGCAACATGTGGACTCATCTTCAGAAACATGTGTTTTTTTTTTTTTTTAACCACTTGCCACCATTGTCATCTCAAAATCTCATGCCACCTGCCTCCATTATCATCTTTTGAGATGATGATAACTCCAAGTACAAGTTAGGCACATGGCCTTGCAGAAAATCAACCATTATTATTATTATTATTATTATTTTTTTCGTGATGGCATGTCAGAACTCAAAGCCTCGATAGGCTTTTTGTTTTCATCAAGTCCCCTACTTCGGCACTGTTACTTAAAGAAAATTTGTGCAAAACACCTAACCCCTTAAAAGAAAATTTTGCGGCTTCTATCTATGCTTAACGCACAAAGGTATAAAAAAGGATTAAGTTACTAGAGATAGAAGAATCTGTAGGAACGGCCAATTTATCGAAAATAAATCCACACTATTCTTCGTTTGCGTCATTAAAACTCTTAAATAATTAAATAATTTTACTACTAACCAAAATACTTACATAAAAAAAAAAAAAATTATATTCAAATAAAACTTAAATTTGATAAGAAAAAAAATTTTAGGCTCTGTGTAGTCAAATCTTCTCTACTTGAGTATTTTGGGTAGTCTTATTTTTCAAAATATCTGTCATTATATAATGATTTAAATTAGATTATACATAAAAACCTTATTTTCTAAAATGTAATATTAATTATAAAATTGATCCCATATACAAATTTACTTAAATACCACTCCTTTATATATATATATATATATTTTTTTTTTTTCTGCGGTATTACAGAGAGACCAAGATCCTGAAGTGGATGATCATTAATGTGGTAGTGTTTTTCTTTTACTTCCACAATTTTTACAATTACTACTTTTAGATCTTATCTCTTTTGTAATGTTCTTAACAATGAAAGTGGTGAGTTGGTAACGGCTACATGCCAGAGCCAACCTCAGGCGGGAAAGTGACTTTTCAAACAAGTAGACAATGTTAAAATGACCCTAATCAAAAGTGACTAAAGTGTGATTAACCTATATCTTAATATCACCAATTCCTAGATACAATCCAATTACATAGGTTAATCACACATAGACTAACTATTATACACCCCTTTTTATTTAAATAATCATTTTTATTCATTTATTATTACTATTTTGACTTTTGTTTCTTCTCACACGTTATCTCTAATCTGTCATCTCTCAGCTCTCTTCTCTTCTGAGTTCTGACTAGCTCAAAACTTCCATGGTTGGACCTCCATGGTCATGGCCGAAGCTCACATGACCACCACAAAGGCGAACCTCCATGGCTGGACCTCTATTTCCTTCATCTATTGCTACCGTTGCTTCTTCTTTTGCTATTGTTGCCGCTGCTTATTCTTCTGTTGTTGCTGTCATTGTTTTTTTTTTTTTTTTTTTTTTCTTTTCCTGCTACTGCTATAGCCGCTGCTTCTTCTTCTTCGTCTTGCCCGCTTCTTCTTCTTCTTTGATGATTCACATAGATCTGTATATGGGTTTGATGATATGGTTTTGTAAATGGGTTTGAGCTTTAGATTTAAGAAAAATATATGGGTTTGATGAGTTAAGATCTAGATCTAGGATTTGTTTGATGTTTGTTTGGATTTGATGATTTGTATGGAGGAGATAGAGATGGATGGGAGATAGGCGGAGAAGAGAGAGAATGTAACTTGAGAAGTGAGAGAAAAAAGTATTAAAAAAGTAAAATACAAAGCTACCGTATGCACTGTAGCTCTGATGCGTGTCAATTCTATGCTCTATTGTGTAAAACTTTTGCAAAATTTTGCACTTCTTGTATTTTTACACCCACGGGTGCAATTGCTCTAATATTCTCATTGAAAAAGCGCAAAGAAAATGTCAAAAGGTCATTTATCGAAAACTTAATATAACAATACAATTGGTAAACCCTCATGGAGGTCCAGAGTATCCAAGCTAGGACAAAATGCGGATAGAAGAAGCCATCCATCCTAAATGGTGACCTAGTTCTTGGTAGGTTTAGTTGTCAAGCCAAACCCAAATGGAAATAGAGGGTCATAATGGGGATCACCAACATTCATTGGGAGCTGGTCCACTGTCTTGAACCATGTATGAGCAAGCTTGCCTGAGAATCCAAAGTCACCAAACAATAGGTCAGCAACGCCTTGGCCTTCAGTTCCTGGAAGCCAAGCAGCCACAAGAGCATCTAAATTTGCGAGGTAAGGCTGGATCACAACAGGACGGCCAGAAATGACAACAACAACACATTTGACAGCGCCACAAACATTGTGGATAGTGCTTGGGCCAGGTTCTGGTATGGATAGATTGAAGCTATCACCATACATTTCTGCATACGTAGGCTCGCCCACGACAACAATGGCGAAGGAGAATTTGTTGGACTTGACAAACTCTGCATCAGGATTCTCATTGTAGACAACCTGGGTGGTAGGATCAACTGTATTTTTCACAGCATTCAGGATTGTAGTACCTGTTCATGCAAATGTTGTACACCATCAAACAACTGTGTATAATAAAGGACTAAATTGCAATTGACTATTAGATATTATTTTCCTAGAAGTTTGATTGTACAAATTAAAGTTTTATTGAGACCTTTTCATAAAGATGACTATCTTGAGACATGGGTTATTCAATCATCAAAACATGCTTAGTATAAGATATGCATATACACACCATCATGCGGACTGTTTTCATGTAGTATATAAATCTGTAAAGAGATTTCCACTGAGTCTCAATTTGTTTTGGCTGTGTTTCTTTTAAAGTGAAATCTTTTACTTATATTTTGCAGAATGGCTTGCCGGCTTGCCAGAGTATTTCATGTATGAGCACTCATATTAAATGGGTAAAAGTTAACATACCAATTGTGAGATCATTGCCGCCAAGACCCTGCCATGTTATTGTCCAGCCTCCACATTGATTGCCCAAGTTGTCGGCATGACTACCTGCAACTAGTATCTTTGCTGTTTTCTTGGGAAGGGGAAGCAAGGGCTTGTCAGCAGATTTTCCATTCTTTAGTAGTACAAGTGATTTTCTTACAGCCTCCCTTGCCAATTCTCTATGTTCCTGCTCAGGCAAGTCATAGGATTATTGCATGGCAAAATTCTACCAATTGACAAAGATAGATGAAGAGCATTGAAATCATCCTAAGACAAAAATAAACTTGAGAACATACCTTACTACCAAGTTGGTTGACCAGGCTGAAATCAGCTAGAGGATTCTCAAAGATGCCCATGACAAATTTAACCCTCAAGATTCTCTTCACAGCATCATCTATTCTACTCATTGGGATAATATTGTTCTTCACCTGATAGGTTAGATCATCAATGAACTCTGTAAAGTTGTACGGAATCATGATCTGCAACACACAATTAGAAACATTAGAGAATGAAAAATAGTATAAAAATAAAAGCCTTACATGTGTATACTGAAGGAATCTAATGCTGAATTTTTAAGTTTATCAAAATGTCATTTATTTGGTACAATGATGAATGTACAGTTTACAATAGACATGTTCTAAATGTTGGCTGACCATGTCAATTCCAGCACCAACTCCAGCTTCAACAGAGTATGAATAGTTAAGATGAGGAGGGGAGGTAATCCTGTCAATACCCTGCCAATCTGATATGACAAAACCCTGAAATGCACCCGAAGAAACTCATTATACTTTGCACCTTCAGGGTTTCCTTTCAAAACTATATTAAACAATTTAATCAAATGATTTTTTCCACCTTGAATTTTAGCTTGTCCTTGAGGAAACCAGTAACAAGATCACGATTAGCATGCATCTTCTTCCCATTCCAGCTCGAGTAAGATACCATAACTGTTGCAACACCCTTGCTAATAGAGTTATAGTAAGCCGGCATGTGGATGCTGAGCAATCCATTTAAACTGATTACAGTGTTATTCTCATCAATGCCCTTGGTTGTGCCACCATCTCCCACAAAGTGCTTAGCACAGGCTGCAACCTTTTGTCTAGCCACAGTAATCAATAAATTAGGTGAAATTGTTTTTGCCAGGTTTTGAATTTCTGTTCATCTTATATGCTACAGAAATTCAATATATTACCATATAACACTGTAATATGTTAATCCATATATGGACAAGAAATGGGGATGACCAAGAACAAATTTTCACAAATGATGTTTGCATAAATAGAATTGGTGAACTGATCCTTCTATGAAAACAATGTGAAGCAACCCCTTGCTTTGCAAAAATACCAAGGTTTTGAGAGGAGTTGACTGCCTGAAAATAATGGAATAATAATATGGGACAACTGTACTAAATTGGAAAACTGTTTTTCAAATTTTTTAGATGGACATTAGGAAATCCACCTATGAAATCAATACATACAGCGTGAACATAGGAAGGGATTGCGGGACCTAGCTTTGTCGTTATTATAATTTATATATGCCTAGACATGTTCCACCACTTAGACTTACCATTCGTCTAGAACAACCAAAAGAGGTCCAAAAGTAATATTTATCAGGCAAAACTTGAAAATATCATATCCATTGAATGTTGACCCTTACCAACTTAATTCAAATAATGTGAGCTGTTGCTTTGAACATTGACCATGGGAAGGAAACGGGGATCCTACGCACTTAGCTTTTCTATTTTTCTGTCATTTAATAATGCTTGACATGTAGAACACTACGTCGCCCACTACTGATTGAGATCTCAAATTTTCCTAAAGAAACTATCCATGCATATGTGAAACTAAGTAATACATCCATATAGGATGTTCAACCTTGACAGGCAGTAAATTGGATAAGGCAAGCATTTTTTGTTAATAATGGGTGGAGAACTCAAAATACATTTTTCCTCAATGCTCATACAAATATTAAGGTAAGTATATGTGAAAGAGTAATGATCAAATGAGCATTAAGCTTATAATCTTAAACACGTTCTAAAAGTAGATCACTTCAAGACAAGAACAACATCTGTCATTTCTTTTCAAGTTTGAGTTAATCAACTTTTCAGATATTCTTCACTTCATGTGAATGTTAGCCACCTTCAAGTATTCTATTTAGAAGCTCGTGCAATTATTACAATTGAACACATATGCTAATGGAGGCATTTATCTGAATCTAGTCAAGGTTAATTAATTATAATTCACCCAGAGTAAACAAATAGGACAATGTGATAGAAGTAGAAATTTGTCAAAAGGGCTCTTACTTTCCAGCAACAAAGGGAATGCCCTTTCGAGATTTGGCAGGGAGTTCTCCTTGCAAGCCAGGTATAATCTCAGTCATTGATTGAACAATCTTAGGGTCCTCACTATAACTTTCATAGCACCGACCCCATCGTGGGTCCCTGCAAACCTGTGAAACCAAGGTAGTGGACAAAATATGTCAATATAACTGTTCAAGTTTTTATTCTTTTGAGGGTGCGGATTGGAAGTCACCGATAAAACTATTTCAAATGTTCAATTACCGCAATGCACGGAGCAAAAACATATGGAATTCCTGTTGCTCTAACTTCAAGAGCTGTTGCCTCTCCAATCTTCTTGACAAGTTGAGGATCCCTGAAAGAACAAAAACAAAATTAAATCCAACATATTTATAAACTGTATACTTTTTAAAACAGATAGGAATTTGATGTATTTCCCATTCTTTCATTATCCTCGACAAGATCAAAACTTTTCCTTTTAGACAGATTATAACAATATCCCAGCATCTATATATATAACCATTAAATTATCCAGTAATACCAAAAAAAATTCTTCTAAAAATTAGTGAAGCTGTTTAACTATTCAAAACATCAGAACTTTTGAATTTGATTGAGACAGTCTAATTCTATATTCTTCAGACTTCCACCAATGAGTTAGCGTCCTTTTGGAAATCAACAAACAAGTAATTGCTACATGAATCACTTAAGACTAAAACAAAAAAATCATGTCTGCAATCTGCATCAAGGTGTATATTAAATACTTACCTGGTGACACCAAGCCCAACATTGTGAGGGAAAATAGTAGCATTATACACATTGTTGTGGCCATGAACTGCATCGATCCCATAAATCATAGGAATCCCGAGACGGGTCGATAGAGACCCCTTTTGGATCTCATTCACTGCGTTGATCCAAGTCTCAGCTGAGGCCTTTGGAGCCGGTACACTCCCTCCACCACTCAACACACTCCCTGGCCAAAACCCACACACACCATTTTACTCAGAAACATGATATGCGTACTAAAAACCAAACCTTGACAACATACATACAAGTACAACATGTATATGTAGTTATATATATGAACCAAAATGTTTACCAATGAAGTATTGCTTCATGACATCTGGGGTGGCAACACTGCGCTCGATCTGCACCATTTGGCCGATCTTTTCTTCAAGGGTCATTCGCTTCATTAGGTCTTTCATTCTAGCACCCAATGGCTGTTTTGGGTCCTTGTATTTTATGTATTCTGCTTCAGTGAGCACTGCTAAACAGCATAATAGCATGAAACCCATCATGGGTTTTGAAAGTCTCCCCATTTTAGCACACCCAAGTCGAGATCTTTTGGCCTGTAATCTGAAGATTTTAAACTGCGTCAGATAATAGATAAGCTTCAATATGATATATAGCGGATAGCAACATTAACAGAGACTCTGCATCATACACAAACTATGATTGAAAAATGACACACAAAAACAGAGCTTTAAGCATATACAAAGATGTCATACTGAAGTAAGCTCAAATGTGAAGATTAACAGAGGAATAAGAAATGTGAAAGAAAGCATTGAACTGAACTTACTAGCTGAACAGAGACAAACACAAGCTTAGAGACCAAACTGATTGAGAGATATATAAGATAGGAGATTGATATATCTTACCTTTGCCTTTTTATCCACTATCTCTTCCAGTATGAATGCAGGAAGTTTCAAATTTGACAGTACATGACTGACAATGGGTTGTTACTTTATAAGAACTCTCTGCGTTATTTTAACCCGTTTGCTCCAGCGTCTGCGTTTTTCAGTTTTATTTTTTTACTTTTAGAACCGTGTTTCAACCATTATTTTGCTTTTTTTTGTGAAAGAAAGCATTGAACTGAACTTACTAGCTGAACAGAGACAAACACAAGCTTAGAGACCAAACTGATTGAGAGATATATAAGATAGGAGATTGATATATCTTACCTTTGCCTTTTTATCCACTATCTCTTCCAGTATGAATGCAGGAAGTTTCAAATTTGACAGTACATGACTGACAATGGGTTGTTACTTTATAAGAACTCTCTGCGTTATTTTAACCCGTTTGCTCCAGCGTCTGCGTTTTTCAGTTTTATTTTTTTACTTTTAGAACCGTGTTTCAACCATTATTTTGCTTTTTTAGTTGGTCCTGTTTACTATTCACATGACCACAATTTTTTTTTTTTAACAAAACTTTTATTAAAACGGGTCTCATAATATTATTTACATATTTAAAATAAACAGTATCCAAAATCTTTTTTTTTTTCTTCCCATGGTTTTTTAGAGAAAATGTGAGTGGTTTAATGGTTCCACTTAAACTTATTTTTGTTACTATGTACGGGCTCTACTATTTTTTTAGTACTATTTATAAGTCTGATTGACTATTTCAATTAACTTTTACCTTTATTTACAGTATTTTAAGTAAAAAATTTTCAATTTTAGTAAAAAACCCACAATTTTTTTTTTTAAAAAACTTTTATTAAAATGAGTCTCATGACGCTATTCACACGTTTAAAAATTATTTTGTTACAGTATTTTTAATTTTCAGTTTTCAGCAAAATAAGCTGTATCCAAAATCTTTTTCTTTCTTCCCATGGTTTTTTAGAGAAAATGTGAGTGGTTCGATGGTTTTACTTAAACTTATTTTTGTTATTATGTATGGACTTTATTACTTTTTTTTTTTTATACTATTTATAAGTTCGATTTGACTATTTCAGTTAACTTTTACTTTTATCTATAGTATTTTAAGTAAAAAAATTTCAGTTTCAGCAAAATAAATGGATCCCAAATAGACCTTCACTTTCACATTATTCCAATATTTTCTCTTCACTATTTTTAGAATTGTCACTTTTATTTTTCAATCACTTACCAGTTACCATCAATTATATCCATTTTTTTTTATTTATAGTTTTATTGGACAAAACAAAACAAAACTTGTCCAATTGGCATGAACTCATCACTTTTTTTTTTTTCAATTACTTACCATCAATTACGTTAATTTCTTTAGTTTTATTAAACAAAACAAAAGAAAAGTTGTTAGGCTCATCACTTTTTTTAATCACTTACCATTAATTATATCAATTTCTTTTTTGATTCAATCAATTACATTAAAATATTGTAAAAATAAGTGTGAAATTAGTTGCATCACTTACTATTAATTATATCAAATTTTTTTTTTTTTTTGGATCTGATATCAATTTCTTTTTTGATTGGATCAATTGTAATACATTATTTTAAAAATGAACGTGAGATTTGATTGCAATATTAGAATTTGCGTAAGATCTTATTTTAAGATCTTTAAGATCTTTGCGTAATTTGAAGACTTCAAGAGTCGGTTTTGTCACCTTGACTGTGAATCTGGGCAACTCAAAAGACGCGTATAGCTGTCTCTAGTTATGTCATTGGTGTATTTGGGATAATTTGTTATAAGCAGGATAAATAATTTAAAATATAGGAAATTAGGAATACCCCAAAAAAAAGAAAAAGAAAAAAAGAAGAAGAGATATTAAGGGGTGTTTGGTGAGTGTTTCTAAACAATAATTTTTAGTTTTTAAACAACATTTCACTCATTTTTACTTACACGTATTTCTACAAAAAATTTTAAACAACAATTTTCAGTTTTTAAACACATATATCAAACGGGCCCTACAGGGTAAATTATATTTTTACTCGCTCAAAGAAGAGGTTTTTTCAATTTTAGTCTCTCCAAATTTTTATTATCATTTTTTCAGATCAGTTATGAAATTGAGTTATTTTGAAAATATATTTAAAATGAACAACTTTTTTGGGTAATTATTTTAAATTAGTTTAAAGTAACTTTAATTGGACTTGAAGTATTTTTAAATGAGTCTGACATAGTTTTAAATTGTAGAGACACTAACACAAAACTAAGTACCTGTTTGTTAGTGTTGTTTAAATAACAGCTTTCGTTGTTTAAACTACACAACATGTATTTCCACAACATTTTTTCATCCATATGTATTTTTACAACACTTTTTTTTTTGAGGAGGTATTTTTACAACACTTAAACAACATTACTAGAACAATATTACCAAATGGACCCTTACAATTTAAAAACTATTAGAATGTAAACTAGAATCAAATTTGGGTCTTTTATTGAGCTTTCATTTCAATATATTACTAGTTGATAACACATAAAACAGATGCAAGTTATACAAAAGTAATATCTACTACATATTTAATTAAAAATTATTAATAAATAAAAAGCATATTAGAGAATTGGCAGAAAATAACATACATAATTTAATTTAATATTAGATTGATTTCTAAAAATATTTTTTTGAGAAGGATTTCTAAAAAGAGGTGGCTCCTATTTAGTTTAAACTAACATAGTTTGCAAATCAACTTACCAAAAACTATGTTAACAAGACCCTTCTCATATTCAAATTTTAAAATGATGACATACAAATATATAGGTTTTCAAACGCTGTGTGACAAGATTAGAAAAAGTCAAAAAACCAACAAAAATTAAAAGCGTTCATGTCTATTTGGGATTCATTTATTTTGTTGAAACTAAAAACGTTTTACTGAAAGTACTGAAGATAAAAATAAAAGTTAGCTGAAATAGTACAGTGAGATTCATAGATAGTAAAAAAAATGCAGTAGAGCCCATAAATAGTAGCAAAATTAAGCTAAATAGTAAAATAAATTGGCAAAAATATTTTTACCAAGCTCACACTTCATATTATTATAATAAATATAGATAAAATTAATAACAATTGGGATTGATGCATCACTTTTATATGGTTTATTGGCACTGTGGGGGGAGAAAAACCCAACCCAACTTGTTGGGCCCAAGGCCCTGAATGAGGAACACTCTTCGTCCGAGGAGGTGAGGCCTTCAGTCAGAGGCCCACATCAGGAGGGAATGCCTTGAGATGAGCACTGTATCATCCGAGGAGATGTTCATATGTCCGAGTAGTCCAACATCCTCGGGTCCGAAGAGGTTTGACCCAACACGAACATGGGAGGTTCAAGTGATCTGTTTGACAAGTGTCAAGAGGGAGATATTACTAGAACAATATTACCAAATGGACCCTTACAATTTAAAAACTATTAGAATGTAAACTAGAATCAAATTTGGGTCTTTTATTGAGCTTTCATTTCAATATATTACTAGTTGATAACACATAAAACAGATGCAAGTTATACAAAAGTAATATCTACTACATATTTAATTAAAAATTATTAATAAATAAAAAGCATATTAGAGAATTGGCAGAAAATAACATACATAATTTAATTTAATATTAGATTGATTTCTAAAAATATTTTTTTGAGAAGGATTTCTAAAAAGATGGTGGCTCCTATTTAGTTTAAACTAACATAGTTTGCAAATCAACTTACCAAAAACTATGTTAACAAGACCCTTCTCATATTCAAATTTTAAAATGATGACATACATATATATAGGTTTTCAAACGTTGTGTGACAAGATTAGAAAAAGTCAAAAAACCAACAAAAATTAAAAGCGTTCATGTTTATTTGGGATTCGTTTATTTTGTTGAAACTAAAAACTTTTTGCTGAAAGTACTGAAGATAAAAGTAAAAGTTAGCTGAAATAATACAGTGAGATTTAGGAATAGTAAAAAAAAATATAGTAGAGCCCATAAATAATAGCAAAACTAAGCTAAATAATAAAATAAATTGGCAAAAATATTTTTTACCAAGCTCACACTTCATATTATTATAATAAATATAGATAAAATTAATAACAATTGGGATTGATGCATCACTTTTATATGGTTTATTGGCACCATTTTCAATGTAAACCAATATATATATATATATATAGCGCAACTATAAGAAATGTTATACCGCTCAATATTTTTTAATTGGATATGAATTTTAATAATTCATTGTTAAATTACATTATTTTCGTATATTTTCTATACTTGCAAAATGTCAAAGTGATCAAAGATTACTACACATGTCATCAATCAACAGTTTAAATTCAAATTTTTATAATTTAAAATAATATATAAAAGATGAATTTATGGATCGAGTGGTAAATAACTTCCAATTGACATGAAAATTGGCATGAATGTTAAAAACATATAGAACGTGTAATTCAATGGTGAGATTTTCAAAATATAAATTTTTTAACAAATTATTGGGTGGTGTAACATTACTTAGAGTTACACCAAGTATAACTTGAACTTAATCCTCTCTCTCTCTCTCTCTCTATATATATATATATATAAACTCTAAATAATATTACACAATCCAATATTTTTTAATGAGAAATGATATGTCCATAATATTTTCACAACAAATCCTAAGTGACAGGTTATTACTGGTTGTTATTGTTGGGGCAAAAAAGTAATTTTAGTTTTAGGTTCAAATTTGAACTAATAACAACCAACCACCTATGATTTGTTGTAAAAATATTATGGATATAGCATCTCTCTTTTTTAATTGGATATGAATTTTGATAAATCTACCGTTAGATTACACTATCTTCGTATATTTTCCATGTTTGCAAAATTTCAAAGTGATTAAAGATCAATAGTCATGTTATCAATTAATTGTTTAAATTCAAAATTTTGTAGTTTAAAATAATGTATCTCTCTCTCTCTCTCTCTCTCTCTCTCTCTCTCCCTCTCTCTCTCTCTCTCTCTCTATATATATATATATATAAAACTCTAAATAATATTACACAATCCAATATTTTTTAATGAGAAATGATATGTCCATAATATTTTCACAATATTTTTACAACAAATACTAAGTGACAGGTTGTTACTGGTTGTTATTGTTGGGGCAAAAAAGTAATTTTAGTTTTAGGTTCAAATTTGAACCAATAACAACCAACCACCTATGATTTGTTGTAAAAATGTTGTAGATATAGCATCTCTCTTTTTTAATTGGATATGAATTTTGATAAATCTACCGTCAGATTACACTATCTTCGTATATTTTCCATGTTTGCAAAATTTCAAGGTGATCAAAGATCAATAGTCATGTTATCAATTAATTGTTTAAATTCAAAATTTTGTAATTTAAAATAATGTATTAAAGATGAGTTTATAAATCGAATAGTCAATAACATTTGATTACGAAGAAAATTGACCGCATGTTAAAAACATATAGAATAAGTAATTTATAGTAAGATTTTTAAAATATGAATTCTACAACAAATTATTGGGTTATACTAGAGGGATTTTGAACTCAACCTTATATATATATATATATATAAAATATGTTGCGTAAGTAGTGAGAAGACATTTTGTTTTCTAATTTGTCAATCCTTTTCCCAGCTCCCCCATCATAGCAGGCTTGAAAACAAACACAAGAAAGAAGGAACTACAAGTTACAGCCAAGGAATATTGAAAGTGTTTGATCTAAAAAGTAAAGACTAGACAGAGTTTGGTCCTCATAATTTAATTATATGGCCCATTGTTTTTTTTTGATGAGGATGGCCCATTGTTCTGTACTATTTCCATATCCATCACAACATTTTCCTTTTCTTTATGGGCAGTGACGGCAGTCCGCACCAAAACATGAAATTGCAACTACGGAGTCGTGCAACTTGATGAAATTTGTCTATAAAAATAACCATAAAACTAATTGGAATAATTATTCATTGCTTGTAGACAGTTTTTCATTTTTCATGCTTGAGAATAAGAATTTGGTACAGACACCAATGCTGTAAAGACCAAAAAAAAAAAAAAAAGCATATTTTAAACTCCAACCTGTACTTCTGATTCAAACGGCCAATTTTTTTGAAAAAGTCAAAATTGTAACGTTAGGAAAGCAGGAAGAGATACTTCAGTTTTTGTAATAAAAATTTAAAAATTTGGTGGGGTATGTTCTTATTCTTAATAAAGTTGTTTTTTCTTGGTTAAAATACAAAATTGACCCTCTAAGTTTCATATTTTGTCATTTCAGTATTCTAAATTTCAGTTTTGTCATTTCAGTCCTTTAAGTTTCAATTTTTGTCAATATAGTTTTCCGTTAGTCTTTTGTTAAATCCTCCCCGTTAGCAGCTATTAGTCTCCTTGCAAGAAAAACAGAAGAAAGTCTTCTTGCAAGTTGGAACTGAAAAAATCAATGGCGTCAACTATTCGGTCTGTACGTAGTATCTCATGAAGCCGCCGGCATAGTGAAGGTTGGCAAGTCAAAATCTTCTTTTTGTATCTCACTAAAACCAACAAAAATAGCTCAGCGGTTTCTATTCTGTAGTGTTTCATTATTTTATTTATTTATTTATTTTTTTGTTTGTTTGTTGAGAAGATAGTGTTTTCAGTTAAGCCAATTTAAAGAAAACAATCTCCAGAGGCGGTCATCTAAATGCGTCTTTCAACAGGTTCCATTATCTTAATTCCTTTTTCTTTTTTCTTCTCTAACATTCCAAAAAGTTTTTATACTTACAGATATTTTTTCTGTTTCTTACTGTCCTTTTTTTTTTTCTTGCAAGGAGACTAATGGCTGCCAACAGAGGACTTAACAGAAGACTAATGAAGGTCTGTATTGACAAAAATTAAAACTTAGAAGACTGAAATGACAAAATTAAAACTTAAAGGACTGATATGATAAAAAATGAAATTTAGAGGGTCAATTTTGCATTTTAACTTTTTTTTTTCTTTCTTTTTTGGCTAAGTAAATAGTGATGGCCTTGTTGTTTGCACCAATCTATATTTATTTATTTTATTAAATTCCCTTTGTTATTGCACATGAGTCACATGACCAGATAATAAAATGTGCGATAGTTTAGGCAACAAAAGCGTCCATTATTCACTCTTTGTATTGGTTGCGTCCATAGGGAGAATATGATAAGGAAAATAGTGAGGTAAAGAATTGAGTGTACGAAGCAATAAGTATATGGAGAGAATATGATAAAGTAAAGAGTAAGGTAAAGAATTGAGTATACGAAACATTGAGTACGAGGGTGTGATAAGTTATGTTAATTTTAGTTCATTAAAAAAAAAAAAACAGTTATATTAATTTTAAGTAACATTTTTTTAATGATAATTACTCTTTATCATTATGTTAAAACACCGGTCAGTTTATGGTGTTGACGGATTATAATCCTTATTTCTTATTTGACTTATCATCTAGTGATCATAATGTTGTCTACTTTGATATTAGATATGTTCCACACACGCATAAAAAGAAACTTGGTATTTTTAAAATTTATAGAATAAAACTTGATGACGATATTTCATAAAATAAAATTCAACCATTATCATTTTCATAGTGAATTCTTACCATTTTCATTTGTAATATAAATTGCTGAGTTGTCTATCAAAATGAATAAAAAACCTCCAATGAAACCAACGAAGTCTTCGAAATTATGAATGATCCAAAGCCTTAGAAGTATTTTTGAGAAACAAGTGAAATTATAAAAATGAAATTGAGAAAATAATACATTATCTCTATAATTATTAGGTCAGTTAGTCAATTCTTTTATTTTTTTAGAGCATTGTTTGAGAACTTGAATTTTTTTTGGGGGGCCAAATCCTAATTTTTTTAATCAATCCTTTAAAAATTTTCACTAATATATAGACTAGGAAAATATATTTTAAATTTTTGGAGGGGCCATACCCCTAAGGGGCAATGTAGTTCTGCTCTGGTTGGAACCCTAAACACCAATCGGTTTATAGTGTGAATTGGCTGCATATAGGGAGAATAGGATAATGAAAAGAGTAAAACAGCGAATTGAGTGTATGAAACAATGAGTATGAAGGAGTTATGAGTTATGATAAGTTTATAGCATAAGCAACATTTTTTTTTTCATGATGATTGTCATTTATCATCATGCTAAGATTCCAATCGATTTATAGTGTAGAAGGGAGTTAAAAATCCTAAATCTCTTATTTTGCAACAAATTTTTTTTACTAATTGATCTAACTAAAACTTAGGCATAATAAGAAATTCATCCCTTCCTTTTTCCAAAGAATTCCTGACCACTTTGGGTGTACCCACCATGATTAAGGCCCAACGGTAAGGGAAAATCTAGTGTCTTCTTCATTTTTTATTTTATTTTATATTTTTTAAAATATGGTTACCTGCCATGGGTACAACACCATGTGCACCTAATTTTTTTTTTTTTTAATAGTTTTGATTCTCCTAGGTTGGTTTATTTATATATATATATATATAAAGCGAGAATGTATAAAAGTTACAGTATCTTTTGGTTTGTTTAATATGTACTGTTTATCACTTCATTGTCTTTTTTTTCTTTTCTTTTTTTCTAGTAATATTGCCGGGTCAACTTTTTTATTTTATTTTTCTAATTACAACGTCATGTGCACCTAATTTTTTTTTTTAATAGTTTTGTTTCTCCTAGATTGTTTTTCTATATATATCTATATATAAAAAGCTAGAATATATAAAAGTTACAGTATCTTTTGGTTTGTTTAATATGTACTGCTCATCACTTTATTGTCCTTCTTCTTCTTCTTTTTTCGGTAATAAATGGGTTAACTTTTTTATTTTATTTTTCTAATTACAACATCATGTGCACCTAATTTTTTTTTTTTAAATAGTTTTGTTTCTCCTAGATTGGTTATATATATATATATATATATATATATATCTATATACATACATAAATATATATATATATATATATATATATAAAGCCAGAATGTGTAGAAGTTACAGTNTTTTTTTTATTTAGTTAAAATTAATAAATTATTTTTTTTTAATTTATATGCTGACGTGGCATTTTTTAATGTCAAAAAATATTTTTTTATTATTAATTAGGCCACGTGGACATTAAACAAATATTATTTATTATTGCCGTTTGTCACGTCAGCAATATCCGTTTCTGATGTAACGGCAAGGACCAAAACGGAACCGTTTTTCAGGATAGGGACTAAAAGCGGTAAAAATAAAATTTAGGGACTAAAATAGAAATAGCCTAAAAATGTAGGGACTAAAATGTGCTTTTCGCCTTTATTTTTCTAATTACAACATCATGTGCACCTAATTTTTTTTTTTTTAAATAGTTTTGTTTCTCCTAGATTGGTTATATATTTATATATATCTATATACATACATACATATATATATATATATATATATAAAGCCAGAATGTGTAAAAGTTACAGTAAATTTTGGTTTGTTTAATATGTATTGTTCATTACCTCATCGTCCTTCTTCTTCTTCTTCTTCTTCTTCTTCTTCTCTTTTTTCGTTAATATCACTGAGTCAACTTTTTTATTTTTTTTTTCAAATAATAATAATAATAATACAAAAAATTGTCACAATATTTTCACAATTGTTGAGGTATTAATTCCTTATAGGTCAAAATAAAATATCATATTAGAACCAACCATAATTAAAAATAAAGATATTGTGAAAAAAGAAGTGTTATATCTACAACACTTTTTCACAACACTTTCATAACAAATCATTTGTGGTAAATTGTTATTGATTCTAACTTAAACTTACTAATAAAATTATTTTTTTGTCCACCAATAACGACCAGTAACAACCTATTGCTTATGATTTGTTGTGAAAATGTCATGGACATAACTTTTTTTTTTTTTTAGTGAAAATATTAAGACATCTTGTTGTCATCACAATATTTTCTAAACTGTTGAGCTATCAATTCTTTACATGTCAAAATAAAATATAACAAAATTATAAAGGTATTATGAAAATGTTGTGTCATTCTGTTGTGTTTTTAAAAAATTTTTGTTGGTTCAATCAGTTTTGTTGAGCCAAAATTCATTATTTTACATACAATTTTCTTGGATTGACTTTTTGTATTTTGTTTTCACACCATTTTAAGTAAAAACACATAGTTTTACATAGTTTTATACACAAAAACAAAAATTTAGGATAAAAACACTTTTCATCCTTAATGTTTGGGGTAGTTTACAATGCCTCCTTAAACATTAAAATCAAGCAATTTTTCCCATAATATTTTGGAAAATAGCAAATATGTCATATTATTATTTTCTCAGTTAAGCCCTAATGAAAGCTTTTGATTCTTAAAATATTTAATTGTGTAATGTCTAAAATATTCTCACTAAATTTTAGCATCCCAAAAATTTTCGTCTCGTATTTTGAGTTTTAAACGGTAGTAATTCTTGGAAAGTTGGAATGATAACATAAGGTGTTTTATTTGTTATTTAAAGAACATTGATTTTCTAAGTTTAAATTTTTGAAACTTATAATTTATCTAATGGAAAATTCAATGACACATGTCTTTTATTATCTTATATATATATATATATAATTTTTTTTTTCTTAGCAAAACTCAGTTGTTTATTTTTAGAAGATGTAAAACTATGTTTTTACTTAAAATTATGCATAAAGAAAAAGTATTATAGTCAACAAAA